>NC_037681.1:91191878-91431793 GCF_003255815.1 Theropithecus gelada
TTTTTTTTTTGAGACAGGGTCTCACTTTGTTGCCCAGGCTGGAGTGCAGTGAGGCAAACACGGCCTCCCGCCTCTGCCTCCCAAGTAGCTGGGGCTACAGGTGCACGATACCACATCAGGCTAATTTTTGTGGTTTTTTTAGAGATGAGGTTTTGTATGTTGCCCAGACTGGTATCAAACTCTTGAACTCAAGATATCTGCCTGCCATGGCCCCCTGAAGTACTGGAATTACAGGCATAAGCCACCATGCCTGCCTATTTCTTGTTTTTAATCATTTTTGAAATTGCAAAAGCAATACACATTTAAGAGAGAAAACTTGAGATAACAGAAAAGTACAAAAAAGAATAAACTCAAAGCATACAAAAGTCATTCACAGATAACCACTATTAAAACTTTGGAATATAAACATTGTCTTTATTTTGTGTTCTCCTGCGTGCCCAACAGGGAATAAAATGATACTACTCATTACTCATGAACATTTCCCCAACTCAATTAAGTATTATGCTACAGGTTGAGTAGTATTCTTCTTTTTTTTTTTTTTTTTTTTTTTTTTTGAGATGGAGTCTCGCTTTGTTGCCCAGGCTGGAGTGCAGTGGCACAATCTCGTTTTGCTGCAAGCTCCGCCTCCTGAGTTCCCGCTATTCTCCTGCCTCAGCCTCCTGAGTAGCTGGGACTACAGGCACCTACTACCACGCCTGGCTTTTTTTTTTTTTTTCTTTTTCTTTTTGTATTTTTAGTAGAGACAGGGTTTCACTGTGTTAGCCAGGATGGTCTCCATCTCCTGACCTCGTGATCCACCCGCCTTGGCCTCCCAAAGTGCTGGGATTATAGGCGTGAGCCACCGTGACCAGCCCAGGTTGAGTATTCTTGATTCAAAGTGCCTGGGATTGGAAGTGTTTTGGATTTTGGATTTTTTCAAATTTTGAATATTTGCATATACCTATATGAGATATGAGATATCTTGGGGATCGGACCCAACTCTAAACATAAAATTCATTTGTTTCATATATACTTCATACACATATCTTGAAGGTAATTTTATACAATATTGTAGATAATTTTGTGCATGAAACAAAGTTTTGACTGCATTCTGACTGTGACCACATGAGGTCAGGTGTAGAATTTTCCATTTGTGGTGTCATGTGGGTGCTCAAAGAGGTTCAGATTTTGGAGCATTTTAGATTTCAGCTTTTGGGATTAGGGATGCTCAGTCTGGACGTGGTAATCTTTGATGGCTGAAGTTTTCATCTAATATATACTATTTAGCCAATCTCCTCTTATTGGGCATTGTGATAGCTTCCCAGTATCTCATATAATATTATGAAGTATTATATGAAACCAAATATCCTTCCACATAGATCTTTGTTCATGCACATTTATGATTCTTTTTCTGAGAGTAGAATTAGTGTGGCAAAGAGACACATTGTCAAGCTACATTCCAGGAAATTTGTAACAATTTACACTCCCCTGAGGAGGAGATGAGTGTTTCTTCATAACTGTTCCAATACTAGATATTTTTCATTTCCCTTTTTGTCAATTTCATGGAGATGTATAAGAATCTCATGTTAATTGCATTTTCTTAATTTCTTGATGTAGATTTTTTTCATATGATTATTAACATTTGTATTTCAACTTTGGTTAATTAGCTGTTTATATCTTTTGCCTACTTTTCTAGGGATACATTCTTTCTTATCTATTTGAAAGTGCTCTTTAAAATATTAATAACTCTGTATCCTGTTATATATGTTACAAATAATTTGTGGCTTGTGTCTTCCCTTTGTTTATGCAGAATTCACCCTGACATTATTAGAGGCCTTCCCTTCCTTAAGATTATACAAATATTTACCTATGCTTCCTTCCATTATTTTATTGTTTATATTTAATTCTAAACTATCTATATTTTAGTGCATAAGATGTATTTCATTATTTTCTTTTTTTTTTTGAGATGGAGTCTCGCTCTGTCACCCGGGCTGGAGTGCAGTGGCCGGATCTCAGCTCACTGCAAGCTCCGCCTCCCGGGTTCAGGCCATTCTCCTGCCTCAGCCTCCCGAGCAGCTGGGACTACAGGCGCCCGCCACCTCGCCCGGCTAGTTTTTTGTATTTTTTTAGTAGAGACGGGGTTTCACCGTGTTAGCCAGGATGGTCTCGATCTCCTGACCTCGTGATCCACCCGGCTCGGCCTCCCAAAGTGCTGGGATTACAGGCTTGAGCCAACGTGCCCGGCCAATATTTCATTATTTTCTAAACAGCCAACTAATTAACCTAACTCCATTTGTTGAACAGTTTGTCATCTCCTTATTGATTTGAAATGTTACCTTTATCATGGGCTAAGAACTCTCTTTCAGTCTTTCTACTTAGTTCCACTGAGATTCTACTTCTGTACCAGCACCAAAGCATTTACTGTAACCTTGTAATATGTTTAATATCTGGCAGTACAAATTTGTCATCTTCCTTGTCCCTACCCCTCATTTTTTTGAAAACACTTTGAATATTCTCCCCCGTTTGTTTTTCTAGATGACCGTTAGAATCATTTGTAAGTTCTCTTCCCCATATCCAAACTTTTAGGGGACTGACATTATAATTATACATTAAGTTAGAGATAACTGGCCCATTTACAACAAGTAGTTTTCCTAGTCACCAATGTGCTATGCTTCTCCATTTATTCACATTTCTGTGGTGCACCCTGCAGTAAAGTTCCATGGAAGTCCTGCATACAACCACCACTGCTGGATTTATTATTTCTCTGTAACACCCTCAGCTTACTTTTAACCATCCCTGACAGGAAAAGAAAAGGCCTTCAGCCACCAAGCCCTGCTATAATACCATACATTGGAGACTGGAAGGGTGTACCAGGGCTGGAAAGATGGCACAAAAGATTCCAAGTCAGCAGCACGGGCCCCAGTAGTAGCTCTGTCACATTCACTCTAGATGACTTTGGCCAAGTCCTTCCCATCCCTGGGTCTCAGTTTCCTCCTCTGTAAAACAAAGAATTTGGTTTACACAGCCAAGATTCCTTTTAGATTAAAATTCTGATTCTATCAAAAAAGAGACAGAGGATGGGAGAGTCCTTGAGGAGCCCTATGGGAATTAAATGTTACATCCATTGTTAATGGAATGATTAGGTGCTAAAGGAATAAAGGTTGATTGTTGAAATGCAGCCAGTTTAATGTGAGAAAACTTGGAGACAGTGAGTTTGAATGTGGGATCTGGAAAGGCACAGCAAATATATGGAGTCAGTTTTCCAGTGTAGAACGTGTGCGCAGAGATGCAGAGGCAGGGTGGTGGGGGCGTTGGGGTGGTAGATGAGATCCAATGTGACTGGAAAGTAGGAATCAAAGTAGTTTTTTTTATTATTTAGATGGAGTCTCGCTCTGTGATCCAGGCTGGAGTGCAGTGGCGCAATCTTGGCTCACTGCAAGCTCTGCCTCCCGGGTTCATGCCATTCTCCTGCCTCAGCCTCCTGAGTAGCTGGGATGGTTTTTGTACTTTTCTTGGAGATGGGGTGTCACCATGTCGGTCAGGCTGGTCTAGAACTCCTGACCTAGTGATCCGCCTGCCTTGGCCTCCCAAAGTGCTGGGATTACAGGCGTGAGCCACCGCATGCAGCCAAGGTAGACTCTTGACTACAGAGTAGCAATGCAGGAAAATGGAGCTTGAGTAAGTTTTTATGCTTCTTTGAGCTCCGTCTGGGGTGGCAGTTCTACAGAGTCCATCCACTCGAAACACAGAGGGCCTAGTCCTAAGATTTTCTTGGTTCAAAGGATGATCAAAGTCTCCAGTTAAATTGACTCAGCGGTCTTGGCCTTGACTTAGACCCTCCCAGGATCTGAGAAGTCATGGGAGGTACAGAGTAAGATGATCTTTCTTGGTACATGGAAGGAGACTTTTTGTGAAGGGCTGGGTGTGAGAGGCATGGGCAGGAGCTGCTCCCTTGTTCTAGGCCCCAGAGTGAGGCTCAAACAGACCATGTACACACAGCCACACCAGGGAGGCAGGGCCTCTGTAGGCACTTGTGGGCACAGGCATCCTGGTGCCCTGTGCTGCCTGTCTGCTCCTGGGGAGAGGGTGCCTGGCTCTGTGCCACAGGCAGAGGCTCCCTGGGCAGGTGAGCGCCTTCTCCCACCAGCTGTTAGAGAAAGGTGGGCGTTGGAATGCTGCTCAGAGGCACCCTGGCTTCGCTCAACCTGGCGTTTCACACACCCATTCCTTAACCTCATTCTCTCCCTATTTCATTCCTCTTCCCACGCAGTGTTTACTAAAATCTCTCCTCAACACCAGATGAAGCACGAGACCAGGATGTTCTGGGCTGCTTGGAGAATGTTCCCACAACGGTGAGCTGCTTGGCAGAGAATCACACGGTCGCCACCCATTCAAGGCGGGGGCACCCCAGTCTCCAACTCAGGGGTCACTGATGTGCTCAGGGACAAGAAAACCATCAGACAATGTCGGAGAGAGGGGCTTTTTCCTTCGGTGCTTACAAATAAACAAAAGTCCTCACAGGAAAAGGAGGATAAAGGCTGTGGTGGCTTTGCTGTTTGTTTGCAAAGCAGTCAAGGGACAAGTGAGAACTTGTGTGGCATTTTATATTCACTGTGTCTACAATCTAGGGTCTAGCTATATGTTCTCTTTTATAGTCTAGGATCTTGCTGCTCAAAGTGTGGTCCACAGACGAGTGGCACTGGTGCTACCTGGGAACTTGTTAGAAATGCAGAGTGTAGATGTCACCCCTGAGCCGCTGAATCTGAATTTGCATTTTAACCAAGCCCCCAGGAGAGTCTTCCACACATTGTAGGCTGAGATATGTGGCTCTGGTTTACTGCCTCTCAATCTTCCACGTGCATTGCAATCACCTTGGAAAAGTACCCATGCCAGGGCCCACCCCCGCACCCAGAGATAATGATTTAATTGTGATGGGGTGCAGCCAGGACAATGGGGTTTTTAAAAACTCTTCAGGTGATTCTAATATATAGCAAAGTTTGAGAACCACTGGTCTAGTATACATATAAATAGATTAAAAGAAAGAATGAGAAATCCCTTCCTGGACTATAAATAGAATCATAGAAAGTTTATAAACAACTATAGCAAAATTTATTGAAAATAAATTGAACATATAACCACCAATCTGATGTCTTTACCATATAGTGTCAATAAATGATGTACTTGAGAAAAACAATGAATTGCACTATTCAGAGAAGGTAAAAGGTAACATATTCTCTCCCCCATCTTCTTTCCACCTTGTGACTAATTGAAACAAAACCTCCTCATATAGTAATTTTCAAATGATGGCAAATGGGAATATTTTTATGCTTCAGCCTTAGCACAATTTTCCTTTAGCACTGGAAATTTCAGTCTGATAATGCGCTTTGCACTACAGTTACATAAGCACAGTGGAAGTTCTTGTGTTCACTTGTAGAATACAGAGTTTCCTTTTACTCACACACTCCTTTAATGCAGTTGGACATCAATCTTTCCCGCTTAGAAAGGAGGTTTTGTTTCACTGCCAGGGGACAGAACTTCCAAAAAACACAAATGTCTTTCAGCATCATGTTGAGTAAATAATCAAGGGGGTATGAATTGGTCTCTCTCTAACTTCCTGCCTTATTTTGCTTTCAACTCATAGGTGAGTTATGAAAAGACATCTGCCCTAACGTTCCAGTCACCTAGGCAGGATGTCAGCTCCAAAGACAAGTCTCAGCTTATGGTGCTTCCCGTGTCTTTTTTTGTTTATCTGGTCCTGGAGTCCACTTACAAAACATGAAATGTAGATATGTGTGTGGACCAATCTGCCTTTCCATTCAATTCAAGCCATTCATAAAATTTACTCAGGAAAATAGAAAGTGGCTCTTGGTTCAGGTTTCCCCAATCAGATCAGGTTTTATATAGGATATGACCATATTCGGTGGGGGAACTGACCACAGAAAAACTGACAGCATTCTGTAGTCCAAGCCCAGAGGCAGCACAGAGTTCACCCACCCACCTACCCATCCACTTTTAATTGAACTCCTATTACAAAGGCACTGTCGGCTCCTACGGCCCCACCAGAAACCCAGCAAGTTTGCTGAGATTGGGTCTGAGGACAACGAGTGGAGGTTCGGGATGGTGCTTCCTTCAGGTTATTCAGCAGCCAGGTATGTAGTGTCAGGGATGGGGATGGAATGGGGTCTCCCAGGACAAACCCATGTTGAGGCAGGGCAACAATAAGGTGTGGGGAGGTTGGCCAGGACCAGTGGCTTTCAGTTCGGTAAAGCGTGGGGGACACAAAACCTTCCCGGCCCAAACCAAAGTTTTCAGCTTGCTATGATTCAGAAGTCATCCATACCACACCAGGCCAGGAAAGCCCACTCCACTCAAGATGGTGCCACCAAAGCCCACCTGTGCTTCCATGAGTCTCTGGATTGTGAACTGGCCTATATGAAACTTGGTTTTTAAAAATGTTCATTCCCTTTACCTTCTAGAAAATTCAAAAAGGACAAAAGTGTACAACATCAAGTCTCCCTCTTACCCTGTCCCCAGCCAGCCATGCCCCTTTCCCGGAGACAGTGGCATAACAGGGTCCCATGCACATGACTGTTGGCACTGCCTTTATTCTTGAAAGGGCTCTTCCATTATGAGCAAAAGATACTTTTTGCTGTCCTCCGGCCCCCTAAGGAAAGGTTCACATATGGCTTCCCTGCCCTGTGCAAGATTCCATGGCTCTGTCAGTCTCCTGCCCTCATCCCTTGGGAAGTCCCAGGGCAGCACTGCACACATCACGGAGTAAGAGTGCATAAAACCCAGTAAATGAGCTGCACAATGGCACATCTCCAGCTTCTTGTGGATGAGAACTTCAATTCTACATTTTTTTATTTCTTACCAAATATTAACTTAGCTCTTTCCTTGTGCAGGAATACTTGGCTAGATGCTGCAGAAAAGAAAAACCATGAGCAAATCATGCCTTATGTTCACAGGATCTTAAACCTGCGTGAGGTTGGTACCCACACTCCAATTTATGGTGATACAGGGAGAGGAAAAAGTATCAAGAAGGGAAGAAATGGAGGAAGGCAAGAATACAGACAAAATTTTGGGACCTGACACAGCCAGGAGTTGGGAAGGGAAGGAGAGACAGCAAGCTTGTCTTATGTTGTTGGAAGCTATCCCATAGCCTATAATGGCACCTTAACAAATACTTGAATGTGCCATTTCCTTCTCCACACCTGGTGAAGTTGGAGCCCAGAGGAGAGGACTCTACAGCAGGAATTAATGGGCTCTGGCTTGGATCATGGACAATCGAGCATGACCCTGGCATCTTCTCAGCTGGACTGTGGTCCCTTGAGGTCCAGCGTGGACAAGATGAGTAGCTGTATGCCCCATTTCTCACCATCGCCAGGCAAACAAGCATTATTTTCCCATTTCATAGACAAGGAAACAGAAACAAGAGGTTAGGTGACTTGTCTAAGGATGTTCTGCTGGTTGGCACCAGGGCCATGCCAGCGTCCCAGGACTGTCTGGTGATTCAAGCCCAGGCTTCTGTTTTCTTCACTCACTGTATGAGGCTTTGTTCACCTTGATGTTTCTGGACATCCTTTTTGATTACTGAACTGAATTTGTGTAAAGTAGGGGTTTTCCATATTCTCATCTTTAACTTCAAAATCCAGGTTCCATTTCACAACCTTTCCAAATGTTGGGTTAACATGTCATAACTACGACCCTTTTACATGTTTCTTAATCACCAATTGTGCTTCAAATGTGCTCTGAAAAACAGAGGTGCCTTTCATGTTACTCCCTGATAGAAAAATAACTGCATTTAGTTAGAATGCTAAATTCTATAGCAATTTGTATCCAATGCTTATAAGATTAATTCATTCTGATTTTAAAACTCATTCTCACTTAAAAATTTTAAAATGTAGCCCTCATTCCCTATAGGCACATATACAAATATGAACACCACATGTATATATTTATCTTTCATATATTCAATCTCAAATGGTAATGAATATTGATTATGGTTCCTGTACTTACATATAGATGAAAGAATGTACATGATAAAACCCAAATGCTCCACATACCGAGTTATTAAACATGCCATATACCCTGTAGTATCAAGCAGTAACTCTCAGCATTCACATTTCAGTTTCCTTTAGTAGCACTGACTGTGGCTTTCTGTGGGCCAGAGAGCATGTGAGGAGACTCAGGAGGCTCACCTTCCCTTCAGGACAAGTGACCGGGGAAACCTGGGCTGTTCCTCTGCATGGCCTTGACATGACACTATAGCTTCAAACTTCTCATTCTGTATGTGAAAACTTTTGCAGTGATTTTAGCATAGGAGTCTGGGTAGGAGGAATCTTTTAGGACATCTTTGCAGAAGGACCTAGGACCACTATGGAAGACTCTGTGAGGCCTCCACCTGCCAATTTGTTTTGGTTCTGATGGCTTCTAACCTCTGTGTTTGCCTCCACAATACCCTCTGAAATGTTTCAGAATCCCCCATATGAGAACACACTACTCACCCAAGCACCCACCCCAAAAAGGAAAATGCTAACAATAGTGTAACCAGCTTTCAAAACAAAGAAACTAAAATCTACTCAGCAGCCTCACCCATACTTACCAGGGCCATAACAATGACGTATCTAATGATGGTAAACAAATGCTTAAGGAGGAACAGAACTTCAGAGCAAGAAGGGAACCTTAGTGATGAAGAAAAGGAGCTCTAAAGAAGTGACTTCCGGCCGGGGGCAGTGGCTCACGCGTCTAATTCCAGCACTTTGGGAGGCTGAGGTGGGCAGATCACGAGGTCAGGAGATCGAGACCATCCTGACTAACACAGTGAAACCCCGTCTCTACTAAAAATACAAAAAAATTATCCGGGTGTGGTGGCAGGTGCCTGTAGTTCCAGCTACTCGGGAGGCTGAGGCAGGAGAGTGGCGTGAACCCGGGAGGGAGAGCTTGCAGTGAGCCCAGATTGCGCCACTGCGCTCCAGCCTGGGCGACAGGGTGAGACTCCGTCTCAAAAGGAAAAAAAAAAAAAAAAAAAGAGGTGACTTCCTAAGGTTGGGACTAGAATCTAGGCCTCTGAACTTCCCACTCAGGACCAACTTGTGTATACGCTGTATATTAGTACAAATTTGATTTTTCCTCCTTTTCCAAATGCATTAGTTTCCCATCGCTGCTATAACAGGTTACCACAAATTTAGTGACTTAAAATCACCCACGTTATCTCATAGTTCTGGATGTCAGAAGTCTGAAATGAGTCTTATGGGGCTAAACTCAAGGTGTCATCACCATGAGGGCTGGTTCCCTCTGGAGACTGTAGGGGAGAATCTGTTTCATCTTTTCCACCTTCTAGAATCTGCTTGAATCCTCTGGTTTGAGGCTGCATCACTCCAACCTCTGCTTCCCTCATCACATCTTTTCTTCTGTTTGTGACCCTCTTCCCACCCTCTTACAAAGATCCTGTGGTTACACTGGGCCCACCCAGATAATCCAAGATACTCTTCCCATTTGAAGGTCCTTAACCCCACCTGCAAAGTCCCTTTTGTCATGTAAGGTAACACAGTCAGAGTTTCTGGACAACATGAGTTGGACATCTTTGGGGGACCACAATTCAGCCTTCTGCACCAAATGAAAATTATTTCCTTCTGTTTGTTCAATCATCTGTTTGTTGTCTGTAGAAAAAATACTTTTCCAGTTTGATGCCCCTTCTAAAATGCAAAACAAGTTAGAGCAGTAGGAAGAGGAAATCTATACTTTTTGTTCATATAATTATAAGCCAAGGGCCAACACAAGTCAGAAATTCAAGCAAATGTCTATATCCACACAAACCTAAGTAGGTGTGCAATGGCAAAACTGTCAATGAGAAATTTGACCCAAAATCCAAAGTAACTTGAAAGATACAAACTTGAAAAACTTCCATCAAAATAGGGAGAAAAAACACCCCAAACAATAGACCACCAAATGCATCATGGCCAATTACATGTATGCCTCATTCAACCCCCTGCCAATGACTTGAGTACAAGATGTTCTCTGTGGCCCAAGAACATCGACATAGGCCCTGCTCATCCATTCCAAAGCAATGCTAACCCTTCCCCAGCATCTCTTACCATCTCAGTGCTTGGAGTTTTCCTGATAAGCATCTGGCTGCAATGAACACTAAGCTAAGTGTTGGCACAAATCCACCCATGCTTATTTCCTTAGGATAAATTTTTGGAAGTGTTATTTCTGGGCCAACAGATAAGCAGGGCTTATTTTTCAGCCTTATGATAAGTATTACCAAATGGCTGTCATAAATGTTGTACAATTTATACACCCAACAAGTCTCTGACCTTATCTGCTTTGTATGCCAGCACTTATTTTTATCTTCACTAATTTGACCAATGAAAATGATATCTCATTCATTTGCATCTCTTTGATGACTAGTAAGGCTGGACATCTTTTCTTTGTTTATTGGCCGTATGTGGTTTTTCTTCTGTGACTTGCCTATTGCAATAATTGGCTTATTTTCTTACTGATGTGTTAAAATTTTTATTGGTGTGCAAGTGTACTTTACATATTAAGGATATAAATCCTCTTTAGGATTCAAACACTAGCAAATATGGATTTTATTTATAGTGGTTTTCAGGAGATGTTCAGAAAATTATAATTTTTATGTGTCTATTTTCCTTTATGTTTTCTGTTTTCAATGCTCTGATTAGTCCTCCTTTTGTGTAAACTATATATATATCCACTTATTTCCCTGGAGAAATTTTATGCTTCTATTTAAAAAGTATTTCAATCACCTAGAACTTATTTTAGAATGTCATTATGTTTTTAGATCTAGATTCTTTTAAAATGTTTAACCTACCATCTCAGAAACATTTGTGACATGATCTGCTCATTTCCTATGGATATGAAATGCCACTACTGTCACATGTCAACTTATGCATAAGTGGGTTTCTTTTGGAGCTTGCCATGCTGGCTCATGAATGTGTCTATTCTTGTCCCAGTGTCGCAATGTTTTAATTATTTCAGTGTTTTAATGTTTATCAATATTTGGAGGTACAAATCCCTCCACATTTTACATCAGCACTTTCTTGTGCCTTAAAGGTGAACTTTAGAATCACGGAGTTAAGTTCCCCCTTATTCATCCTAATCCTGTGGAAAGAGTAACTAGAACTGTCTTGGATTTCTAAAGTAATAATGAGAAGAAGAGTTCTATAACCTTTTGCCTTCCCAGGGGCACAGGTCTCTCTATTAGTCAAATAAATTGCCTTAAAAGGCAATTTTATGGTATTCTTCAAATAGATTCTGACACATCTCTTAAAGATTATTTCTACTTGGTCTATAGTCTATATTTTACAACTATTTTGAAGGTGATTTTCTCCAGCATATTTATTGTTACTATGATTATTGTCATTTGAGGGGGATTCTTTTCTTTTTTGAGACGGAGTCTTGCTCTGTCGCCCAAGCTAGAGTGCAGTGGTGCGATCTCGGCTCACTGCAAGCTCCGCCTCCCAGGTTCACGCCATTCTCCTACCTCAGCCTCCCGAGTAGCATGGACTACAGGTGCCCGCCGCCACACCCAGCTAATTTTTTTGTATTTTTAGTAGAGACAGGGTTTCACCATGTTAGCCAGGATGGTCTCGATTTCCTGACTTCATGATCCGCCCGCCTCAGCCTCCCAAAGTGCTGGGATTACAGGCGTGAGCCACTGCGCCCAGCCTTGAGGGGGTTTCTTTTAAGTGTATAATATCATTAACTATAAGCACAATGTTGTATACATCAATAAACTTTTTCATCTTGCATAGCTGGAACGTTCTACCCTTTGAATAGTATAATAGTTCCCCGTTTTTCCCCCCTGCTCAGAATAATTTTTAATCAGTTATTGATGTTTTATAGGAAAACTACTGACTGTTTTCTTACTTGCACCCTACTGGCTACTTTTAAGATTTCTAATAGGCATTTGTGGCTGTTTGTGTGTGTTTCCTTGATATATACTTACATAATTTGTAGAAATAGTGATTTGTCTGTTTTCCAACCAGAGGCTCCTGAGCACTGGGGAGCCTGGCTGCCATGGAGATCTCAGCTGAACACTGCAAAGCTGCTGCCGCACTCATGTATGTGAACCTGAAGGCCCCGAGACTGGGGGAAGGAGGTGGTGTTACCAGAGCATTGTCACTGTTATCTGAAGCTTGGGCACTGCTTTCCAGTTGCTGCCATAAATTATTTTTATTGTTTTCTAAAAATGAGACTTTAAGACACATATTCTTCTCAAATAAGAGTCATTCATAATCTTCGCTCTCAAGCAGATCTCCACAGTTCCCTCCAAGTATGCTCCTACCAGAACGCTTTCTTGTTACCACCAAGTTCTTTTGCAGAAAATAGCAGGAAAGGACCTATTTCAAAGGCCATGGACCAAACATTTTGAGCCACAGGAAAAAACAGAATACTTTCTGCTATTATACCTATGAAGATACAGAAAGAGGTAAAAACTTAATATTGAACCATAACCTCAGACCTGACTCTGGCACAAACTTTTGTAGGCAGACAAACCTGAGATCAAATCTTGGCTCTTTGTGACTGACTAATTCTGACCTTGGGCAAGTCACTGAAACTCTCTGGGGCTCAGTTTCCCCATGAATCAATAGGGAATGTTATAAAGACGAAATGGGTGATACAAAGCACTTGGTATGGTGCATAGTGTTCCTTCCTTCTTTACTTCCTTCATTCATTTACTCACTCAACAAAATATCAAGTGTCTTGTATGTGTCATGCACTGTGCTGGGCACTGGGGATCCATTAATTAACTAGACAGACAAGGTCCCTGCCCTCAAGGAACTTAAGTCTAATGGGGGAGGCAGGCAAATAAGTAAATAAACAAATCATTATAGACAGCACTGGGTGCTACTAAGGAAATGCACAGAGATGTGATGAAGAGCTACTGCCAGAATCACCGTGCAGGGAAAACTTCTCTGAAATGGTGAAGCACATCTGAGACCCAAAGTCATGAATGAGTCAGCCACTGGAAAAACTGGGGAAAGAGCATTCCAGGCAGAAGGAGGAGCAAGTGCAAAGCCTAGAAGTTAGAGAAGGACTTGATACATCTGGGGAAAAGAAAGGAGTCCAGGGAGCTGGAGCATAGAAAGTAGGGAGGAAGAGGTATGAGCTACAGAGGAAGAGGGAACAGGTGTTGCACCTGGCAGGGCCCTGCAGGGCAAGGGAGAGCTTGGACTTTACTTCAAGAGTATGTTACTATGTATGTTCTTGTAGTTGTTGATATGAGGGATGCAGTATTGGGTTTGCCATTTAAACCAGAAGCTTACACACATTTTTAACTATTTCCTTTGCAACAAAGTATATGACATAGATCTTAACTTAGGAGGCTCATTTTAAGACTGCTAAGCATTTCTGTTCAATTCAGAGAATCTCCAAGGTCCACAAGCAGACCTAGCACCATGCATAAAATAATGAAAAGCACTTTCTGCACCTACTATGTGAGAGGCACTGAAATAAGAAAAGCCTGCACCAGTGGTCACTGCCTACAAGGAACTGAGCTCCTTGAGCATCTTCTCCGTTGGGCACATTGCATCCCAGCCCTGCTAACTTCTGATTAAGAACAACTGTAGAAAGGAGGGTCAGGCTGGTGGGTAGGACAAGAGAAAGTGGCCTCCAGCTTTTGAAAATGTGGTGGTGACCTGTGATCTGCTGCTTCACATAAAACTTCCACTACCAAGAACATCTGCCATGTCAGCCTGACCAGTAAGAATCATTGTACAGAACCTATATCACAGCTATCCAGGCTGAGCAATTCTTTCCATCATTTTTTAAAGTTAATTCATATAAAATGCACAAATCTGTATTTTTCACAAAAGGTGTTACAGTTATTTACTTGAGGTACTCTTGCATTGTTCTGCCTTGAAAATTGTTAGACACAGGAGAAAAAATAACCAAAAACAGCTTATTCCAGCATTAACTCTTAGCTCTGCCAATGGAAGAAAGCCAATGTGGGATTTTTATGACCAAAGAAAACTGACTGTCGGTACAATTTCCAGTTTACATAACAGTAGCATTCCAAGAGCTTGTTTGCAAATCATTTGGTGAGATCTCAGAATCCACAGGAAACAGAATGTTATAAAAAGTGGGTGACAGAGCTGGAGCAGCTCACAAAAGCTGGTCTTACCTATTGCATACCTCACCTCTCAGAGTGCTGCTGAATCTGCCATACTTAACAATACCACCAGGGACAATGTTGGGCACAGATTTTCTGAGAATATGGATTCCTTATGCTGTTCAAGCCATCAGCCAGCAGGCATGGGGCTCCCCCAGGGCCCTGCCTTTCCTGGCATGGGACTAGGTGGCAGATGGGAAATAGGCTGCAGGAAGAGGAGGAGATGAGGTTGCAGAGGACCAGAGGTTTGAGGCACCAGTTTCAGGTTAACAGAGAGTAAGGAGAATGGGGCTTGGGCTAAGGGTTTTGGAACAGGCTGGAGAGAAAAAAATCAAGACAAGGAATGAGTTTTTTCTTCTCTTTATCTCCTTTATCATCAAGATAAGTGGAGGGGAGGGGAGGTAGAAGGGACCACCCATTTACTGACTATAAAAGGTGGCAGGTGCAAAGGTGTGGTGGATGCTGCCCCTCCTCTCCTGGTTTTATGTGTGGCAGTGAGATCATGTCATACATATATGACAGCTTGCACAGATCTAGTTTGCATAAAAGTCCACACCTGCCAGTGTATAATGGCCACTGTTTGTTCTATATTATAGTTGACAAATGCTTTCACATTTGTTTGATCTTTACTGCCATCAACAGACATGCAAAACCAGATTCGGTCTGTGTTAAGAGTCAGGATTCCATAGTCCTTCCCTCTTTTTCCCCTACACTTGTGGTTTTCAACCCTGGCTGCATACTAGAATCCCTGGGGGAGGTTTTAAAAATTACTGATGCCTAGATGCCATCCCCAGGCCCTGTAAATTAGAATGTCTGGGGTGGGGCCAGGACACTAGTGTTTTTAAAACTCCCCAGGTAATGCTAATGTGTAGCCATAGTTGAGAACTCTTGTTCTACTCAATGGTCCTCAAACTTACAGTGAATATGAATCGCCAGGGAAGTTAAAAATGCAGATCCCCAGACCCTCCCTCTGAGATTTGCATTTGGCCTGTGAAGCAGATATTCCCATTGCTTACCAATATACACTCACCTCTACTTCTAGGTATGCAGAGGCCTTCCCCATCTCCTTGGAGCTAGGTATGGCCATATGAGTTGTTTCAGAGAATGAAATGTGAGCACTGACAAGTAACGCATATCTAGGCGGGAGCACCCAGCCTGCCGGTGGATCCCACTTGCTGCTATGGAGCTCTAACCTGAACTATCAGTTTTCCTGGGGAGTATCCCAGGGCCCAGAGTAGACACCGAGTGACCGAGAGTTAAACCTGCTGTTAAGCCAGTGAAATTTTGTCACTGCAGCATAATCTAACATCTTCTGACTGAACCTTTTAGTCTGGAGTAAATCCTAATTTTTACAAGCATTCTGGGTGATTCTTATGCCAACAGCCTGTGGTCTGCACTTTTAGAAGTAACCTCAATGCCATATTAACTTTCTGTACTTCATTTCTTTATAAAGAAATTGTGAGTTACAGAGAGCTAGTATTCATTTATTTGCTCAACTTTTATTTTGTATCTATTGTGTCAGACATTGCACTAGGGGTTCATCCCTATGCAGAGCATTTTCACAAGTACAGGGGGGACATGAGAAAGCACTCAACATCTGGCTGCAGCACAATATTGGGGTGAGACTGAGGAAAGATGACCCTGGGGCTGGCATTTGGGGAGAAACCCAGGATTGAAGGAAAGGATGTGAGTGAAAACAAATGTGTTACAAGGTTCTGAAACTGTGAAATAAACGTAAGCCGCATAAGTAACTTTATATATTCTAGTAGCCACCTTCAGGATAAAAAGGTGAAATTGATTTGAATAATGTATTTAGTTTAACCAAATAAGGTCAAAATAGTGTGACTTCAATAAACAAATAATATAAACATTTATTGATAAGATATTCAGTTTTAATGTACTAAGTCGTCAAAATATGGTATATGGTATCTATTTTTCAACACATCTCCTTTGGAACTAGCCATGTGTCAGGCGCTCCACAGCTGCATGCGGCTGCCATATTGGATGATGCAGTTCTAGACAGAGCTGCCAGAGGCTTCTGGGGACATCCTCTTCAAGGAGGTACCACATGCAAGTGGCCTGGGCATCAGGAACTCTTTTACTTAAAAACAAAAATATTAACTGAGAATCCTCCCTGGGCTATATATATATATATTTTTTTTTTTTTGAGATGGAGTCTGGCTCTGTCTCCCAGGCTGAAGTGCAGTGGCACAATCTCGGCTCACTGCAAGCTCCACCTCCTGGGTTCATGCCATTCTCCTGCCTCAGCCTTCCAAGTAGCTGGGATTACAGGCGCCTGCCACCACGTCTGGCTAATTTATTTATTTATTTATTTATTTATTTATTTATTTATTTATTTTAGTAGAGACGGGGTTTCACCGTGTTAGCCAGGACAGATTTTTAGTAGTATCAGCCTTTGAACACCAATAAAAATACACTGATATTTTAAAATATTGGTATCAACAAAGCTCTCTCCCCAAACATCCTGGTTCAGGGGCTACATTCACTCACAAAGTTATACTACTTAAGCAGAGTTTAAAAAAAAAAGTTAACTCGTCGTCTTAATGGCAAAATGTACTTTTGGAGAATCCTTGTGGCTAAATGAGTCAGTACTATTTTTTTCCAAGAGCAACTATTTGAATAGCCCTGTAGTACCAACACTCTTTACCAAGGTTGATCATTTTAATTCAAAACGTGACCAGTAGGGAGGAAGAACTGCTCAACTCAGCTCCTTGCCCCAATGGAGTAAAACAGACTGTCTGGTGCTGCCTCCACTGTATCCTAAGTCAAAGGCACTCTCTCTCCTAGAAGAGCTGGCCCTGGGCACCCTTGCTCTGAGCCATTTGAGTTCTTTATATAGGAACTCCCTGTGTAGGCTTCCATATAAGCCCCCTTATCAGATGTACGGTTTGCAAATATTTTCTCCCATTCCATAGGTTGTCTCTTCACACTGTTGATTGTTTCCTTAGCTGTGCAGAAGCATTTTAATTGGGTGTAATCCTTTTCTCTGTTTTGTTTTTGTTGCCTGTGCTTTTAAGGCAGTCTCCAAAAAAAAAAAAAAAAAAAAAATTGCAGAGACTGATGTTATGGAGCTCTTTCCCTGTTTTCTTCTAGTAGTTTCACAGTTTCAGGTTTTACTTTTAAGTCTTCATCCATTTTGAGTTGATTTTTGTATTTGTTATGTGATGAGGGTCTTAAGTACGTGAACTCATGCATATGTTAATTAGCTTGATTTAGCCATGCCCCAATGTATTCATATATTGGAACAAGTACACCACACATGTTTTTTTGTCCAAAAAATTTTTAAAGAAAAAAATTTTAAAGTGCTCTTTTTTTTCTCCTCCAGGGAAACTTCTTCAGTGCCCTCAGGAGAGGACAGCCTGCATCCTTCCTAACACCATTTTGTTCACAAGTCTGGCAGGCAGTCATTTAATTCAGGCAATGGTTTGCAGTTCTATTTGTCACCTTCACCACTGAGAAGAACCCAAGGGCAATGACTGTCCTTGGTTCATCTCTGATGCCCAGTACGGCCCTCTGCAGTAAGCCCTCCTGCTCACTCACAAAAATAGCTTAAACAAGAAGGAGAGAAAGTCACCTTAAATTGGGCCAAAGAGCACTTCAGTATAATAATACCGTCTTTCTCCAGGGTACCGAAGAACTTTTTCTTTTTTTGAGCAGGTATGATTTTCTTCCATGTTGTCCCCCAGATGGTAAAGAATTTAATCCCAAATAGTTCTAGTTCTCCAATTAGGTATACTCTCCATTTAAGGATCTAATTATTTTCCATCTTTATACATTTCTAACTTGTACTCCCACTTCAATTCTTACAGCATTAACATCAAAAAGGAAATTAGGCGCTAACTTTTCCCACATAAAGTGCTATGAATAGTCTCCACCTGTGATCATCACCGCTCCCTGAACCTTTCACACCAAAGGAGAGCAACCTGTTTGTATTTTAAAGAACAGCGTGAAAAGGGCTTCCATGGAGTGAGCGAGCAAGTGAGAACATGACTTCCTCAAGCAAATGGTCCTGCCGTTTTCACCTCTGTGCTTGTGTGGCAGGTGCTGGGCACTTGCAGGGAGCTGAAACCTTCCTTCACTTTCCTCTTCTGCTGTCCCGTGCCTCTGCTTCTCTGACCTTCAGCCTTTCCACACAGCAGCCCTGCTGGTTCCCTCCAATTTCTCGATGTTCCTCCTGAATCTCGTTGCTGGAATAGTGCAAAACATTCCACATCTCCCATAAGTAAAGGAAACCACCGAAGGGGTGTGTTTTCTCTGCTTTGGGTGCCGTAATTCTAAAAAGTAAAGCTCAGTGTTTTGGCAAATACTGGAATAGCGGGTTCCATGACCCCGCTTCCCAACAGCCAAAGTGTGGCTTCCTTTGATCTGTTTTTGTTTTTGTTTTCGAGATGGAGTCTCACTCTGTCACCCAGGCTGGAGTGCAATGGCATGATCTGGGCTGACTGCAACCTTCACTTCCCGGGTTCAAGTGGTTCTCATGCTTCAGCCTCCCGAGTAGCTGGGATTACAGGTGCGAACCACCATGCCTGGCTAAGACGGGATTTTACCATGTTGGCCAGGCTGGTCTTGAACTCCTGACCTCAAGTGATCCGCCCCCTCAGCCTCCCAAAGTGCTGGGATTACAGACGTGAGCCACCATGCCCAGCTGATCTGTTCTTTAAGTGTCTAAAATAACTCCTTAGTGTTGAGTCATGCGATTGATCCTGTCATGGCCCTTATGACTTTAAGCTCAAATCATGTCTCTGCCATCAATTGGCTCAGGCCATCTTGGCATTTCAGATGCCATTTCTTACTTGTATGTTATTGCTTTCTGTCTCTGTAAACCTAAATGAAAATAATTATAACAAATACTTACATAGGACCTAACCTGTGTCCTATGTAAGCCTGGCCCTGTTCTAAGTGCTCTAGGTATATTCTCTCATTTCATTCTCATGGAGACCCTGTGGGGTAGGTTCTGCTGTTATCTCCATGTTACAGATGGGGGACTGAGGCACAGAGTGGTTAAGAAACTTGCCTAAGGTCATAGTCCCCAGGGAACACAGTTAAGATTATCTAGGTCATCTGGCTCCTGACTTGAACCACTGTGCTATCAAATACTTACAGTTTTTATTTTTAGGCAACTTTTCATCAAGCCAAATTTAAATAATAAAAAGGCATGATTTCCTCACATGTTAATGAGAAGTGGAAATCAAACGATGCATTTGCTGTGACCTAGAGGCCTCCTCTTTGGACATACACCCAAGGTGGCTAGCAGATGGCGAGCTCTGTGCACAGAATCAAGCTAACGAGAGGGAAGACTGTGTTTTCATCCCCACTGACTCTGTGACTTTCGAGTCTGACAGGTTCAATCCCCTGTGCTTCATAAACCTACTGACACAGTCATCTTTAGTCAATTCATGAAAAGACTCTTTTAGGAAACATCTATTTGTGACCAGATTTGTGCAAAAACATTACAATAATAAGAACCTAGACACCACAGAACAAAGTCCATTGCAGGAAACAAGTTAGTGTTTGTTGAGTGGAAGAAATTATATACAGGCTGGGCACAGGGACTCATGCCTGTAATCCCAACACTGGGAGGCCGAGGCAGGTGGATCACTTGAGCTCAGGAGTTCGAGATGAGCCTGGGCAAAATGGCAAAAACTCACCTCTACCAAAAACACAAAAATTAGCCTGTGTGGTGGCATGTGCCTGTAGTTCCAGCTACTTGGGAGGCTGAATTGGGAGGATTACTTGAGCCCAGGAGGCGGAAGTTGCAGTGAGCTGAGATAGCGTCACTGCACTCCAGCCTGGGCAATAGAGCAAGACTCTGTATCAAAATCAAAACCAAACATATACACACACACAGAAAAGATTCCATAGTTTTGTGATAAGATAAAAATAAAAGCTTAGATATACATACATGCATATACTCACATGTGCATTTGTATATATGTATACATGTACACACTCACACACATAGTTATACACACACATACCTGGCTTTAAGCTGTATGTCTAAATTTTAATGAAATGAAGGGTTAAAAACCCAAGAAAGTGGTTTCCAATCTGTCTTGGAGAAGGGAAAGAAAGAGAGTCACACAGTTATTTAATGCAAAGTGTTTGTAAATCTCCCCTCAAATAACATCTGTGGTCTGAGTGAGATGTACGTGTATCTGTGTGTGTGTACGTTTTTGAAACATAGTGGTGAAGTGCTTAGAATTCTGCAACCAGTTACCTGGGTTTAAATCCCAGCTCTGCCACTTTCTAACTAGGTGACCTTGGGCAAGTTACTTAACTTCTCTGTGCCTCATTTTGCCAACTGTAAAATGGAGCTAATAGTAGTACCTTCTTCTTAGAGTTGTTGTAGAAATAAATAAAGCTAAATGGAGCAGCACCCAGCATATGGGGAGTACTCTGTAAGTGTTAATTCATATTATTATATAAATTCTATTGTGATTGATAAAATACAAATTCATTGTAAAGTGTCACTGAGTTCTCATAGCAGCTTTTGACCATGTTTATTAATTTATTTACTATAATTTAGGTTAATAGTAAAGGCACAACTACTCTCTGTGGGGTCTCACACAGTTTTGATGTTAAAAATGGATCTCTATTCTGAAAAAGGTTGGGAAGCATTGATCAAGGGCTGAAACCCTGAGAAATTGCCCACAATGGCAACTGCAATCTGGTTATCATTTGTTCAGGTGTGCATCTAGGTTTCTAGAGCCTTTCACTGTGCTGGGCTGTTTATTTAACAGGATATCAGGTAGAAAGCCTGCTAGAAACTGAGTTTTATAGAGGCTCCCATGGACTGTTAGGTGATTAATTATATTTCTATTTTTCATACCTAAGAACACCAGGAAGATTCACTTGTGGCAGATTTCATAGCAATGCCTGACATGTTTCACTTTCAAGATCTTAAAAATACCTTTCTGGACCTACTGTGCAAGGCAGGGAGAGATGTTCATTAAATCCAAGCCCCTAAAAGTCAAAATGAAAAAAGACCCAAAAAGAGGGATTCCTCCTGAAGCTGCTAAGTGACAACTAGGAAGGAAAAAACAAACAAACAAAAAACAAACTTTCCCTTTTTGAGCCCCAGGCTACATTGTGAATAGAACTGAGGCCCTCCATTCTACTTCATCTAATCCATTTTCTCCTGTGTTTTGGTATTTAAGAAACATTTTAGTCAATGCAGCCTGGTGATAAAAAGTCCAGATGTGTGAAATCACTTTCCATTACACATTCTGATAAGGTAATTGGGCCGTAACTTTCAAGACAGGAAACGAGGAAGGGAGATTCTGAACAAATCCATAAAGCAAACAGTGGGAGAGCCTGCTTGTGGGGACATCTGAGCCTCGCTGGATTAAAATAGCTGCAGGTCTCTTCATCTGTAAATAATCAGATGCTCCAGGTCAATCTCTGAACTCAGAAGCCAGGAATTTAGGTTTGCACAGCCAGAAAACAGAGCTGATGTTTACCAGAAAGCCACCGTGTTCATCATTTCATCACAGTAAGGCCAACGAGAGAGAAGAGGTTTGAGGTTTGAGGTGGCCCAAGTTCTGAGGTTTTTGGCTTTTCTTTACCAAAGTCCTGGGTGAATACTAGAAAGTCAGTCCTGGGTCACACACATTTCACAGACTCCCAGCGACCAGCACTGCCTGGCTGAGGTAAAGCAAGAACTTGGGGGACGGGGAAGTGCTGTCACCTTCTGGCAAGAGCATCTCAGCTTACAAGGACAGTACATTCAGTCTCATCTTCCCATCGAACTCTAACAAAATGTGGTTGATGACTAAAAATGCAGATTTCTGGATGGCATGTTGTGAGGGCCTAGGAATCTGCATTTCAACAGAATCAGCAGGATGACTGTTATGCACACTGAAATGTAAGACCACTACAGTAGGACTTACCTCCGGGTGGCAAAAAGTAACCATAAAGGTACAGCTTTGCTTCACACTATCTGCATCACCAGTAATGACAGTAAGGGTAGTAATAGCAGCAGTAGCTAACACTTAGAGTAGCTGCTGGGTATACAAACAGTTGCAAATGCTTTATAGTCAACTCTTAATTGTCACATCAACCCTATGATAGGTACTATTATTATTCCCATTCTACAGACAAGGAAGCCAGGCACAGAGAGGTTAAGTATCTTGCCCAAGGTCTCACAGCTAGTAAGTGGCAGAGGTGGAATTTGAACTTGGACCGTCTGGTTTCAGAGTCTTCACATTTGAGAGACTGACCGTAGACCTGGGTGCCCAGAAAGGCCCAACCTCTCTGTTGAAACCTAGAAGTGTTAAGTACTTGAAATTTCTGCAAAGTGGATCAGTATTTAGGAGTCACAGGCACTGAAGAAGAGTTTGGATGAACATTCCCAGATTTCTGAGGCCAAGTGGCAAATGTTGGGGCCAACTCATCCAGACAGCAAAGGTCCTGTGAGGGCTGCTGTGCTGAGGAATGAGGCCTGGGAGCCAAGCTACAAAAATGGGTGTCCCTCATGCAAGGCACCACTGTTTCCCCATGCTCTAGAGACAGCTGTACTGCCTGAGCCTCGGAGACAGCTGCAGTCACTGGATTGCAAGGCCAAGGTAGCCTGCACTCAGTGCACACTGACCAACAGACCTGCAGGGCAGCCACTGCCTCTTCTTTCTTTTTAGACACTGAAAAAACAGGAAAGCACAATGCAAATGAAATTCATGTATAGTCTCATTAACCAGAGATCATTAATGTGAACAACTATATGCCCTGTATTTTTGCATCTCTGTGTATAGTTTATAAATTTGAGTTACATCATCCAATTTTATATACTACTTTTTCTATGTATATATCATGTGCATTTTCTCAATCTTTAAACATTCCTCATCAACATGCTTTTAAAGGGCTATATAGTAGCCTGTCTGTCTACCTGTTCCATTACTATTTCCCTCTTGTTGACATTGGCTACTTTTCACTCTACTGGATAATAACCTAACATCTGATTGTTCTGTAAAACAGATCCCTAAGTGCAACAGTTGGGTCACAGGGCATATACAATTTTTAAGTTTTCACTTACTAATACTAAGGAATTCAGTTCACTATTAATGTTAAGCTGTTTCTCAGGCAGCTATGTCCATATCCACATCCATTAGTTTTGTCATTTGCCTTGCCTCTTTCGAAGATGGTAGATGCTCTATTAACTGAGTTCTGCTTAAATCAAGCCCCTGACTTGCCCGACCCCACACTCTCCATTTCTTTGCTAAAGCGTCTGCACCAATGCCCTCAGCATGCAAAAACTCAGTTGGTTACTCTAGTTTATCAGCCTATTTCTGTTTTCAACAGTTAGGCTATTTATATTTACCAAGAGGCCATTTGCATTTGTTACCAAACCTGTTTATGTCAGCTGTACTCATTATTGCACTTATGTAAGTTAATTACATATTATGTAAATTAATGAAATATCTGTGCATAAGAAAAGAGCTGTTGTTTCTATAAGTAGAGAGTTTTGGAAAAATGAAGATGAACTGCTGTCAAGTTAGGGGTGGATAAGACAACTATAAAAGACTAGGAGGGCCGGGCGCGGTGGCTCACGCCTGTAAACCCAGCAATTTGGGACGCTGAGGTGGGTGGATCATTTGAGGTCAGGAGTTTGAGACCAGTCTGGCCTACATGGCAAAACCCTGTCTCCTCTAAAAATACAAAAATTAGCTGGGCATGGTGGTGGGTGCCTGTAATGCCAGCTCCTGGGGAGGCTGAGGCAGAAGAATCACTTGAACCTGGGAGGCAGAAGTTGCAGTGAGCCAAGATTGTGCCATTGCACTCCAGCCTGGGTGACAAGAGCGATACTCCATCTCAAAAACAAACAAACAAAAAAAACTAGGGAGATGAAGAGGGGAATGTTATAGGTCTAGAAAGATTTGTGGCACTTACTCTGCAAGTGTCTAAGCTCTTATTTATGAATAAATCAAGTCTGGAAATTATAGAAGCGATATGGATGTAATTCATGCAAGTAAAGTGAGGCAGAATGCCAATATATGAATCTATTAATAAATAAAACAAGAGTCATGAAACGGTACCTGTCCTCCCTACATGTAATGTACTCTGAAATTCTCTATTCTAAACTATTCAGTTCCACTTTTAAAAATGTTGGTTATAATCCGTAAAGTGATTCTGTAACTCAGTTTGAAAAGACATTGACTTCATTCCACTCCTTCATTTTATTGATGGCAGAACTGAGGTTCAAGAAGATTTAAGAGCTCTATTAAGGTGTTGCAGCCAGTGAGTCAGAATTACGATTCTGAATTGCATATCCTGTGTTCTGTCTACTACCCTGAGCAGCCTTTGCTCAAAAGGCACTGACCTAGCACAATTTTCTTTGCAAAAAGTAGAAGGTGAAATGAGAAGGTGAAAAGAGAATGTGGGCAACAAAGATAAATCTTGGAGAGGAAAGGAAGAATCCCTCATTCCCTCCTAACGCTCTTCTAAGCATTCTTTAAAGTAAGCACAAATAGGTATATGTGGTTTTATCCCCAAACTAAGACATACCAACTGTCTTGTGTTATAGACACATATTTGGAGCAGGTGAGCAATGTAGTACCTGGGAAGAACACATGAGCCTTCTAATTTTAGAATGACTTCAGCTGCACGTGGGAAAACTCTAGACAATGGAACGGGGAAGCAGTTCGCAGTTCTGAAAAGCTTTTGTTAGGCGAGATGAGCAATAACCAGATCGCTTGCTTGCTGGCTGACACACGTTCTACCTGTTTTCCAAACAAGTAAAGCCTTCAAAGGCTTTTCCCTATAATCTCATCTGCCTTCCCTCTGTGCAACCCCAGCTCAAACTTGCCACCTCAACGTATTTAAGCCCAGGGTCACCACTGAGATCTGATCACCATCTCCGTAAGCCAGCTGCTAATGGTGACATTCCCCATGAATAACCGCACTGTGAATTTCCGTGTTCTTTCATCCTCACCTCTCAGAAGTCTCCCAGACACTAAATTAAGCACACTTTCAAACATGCCTTGATTCCAGGTGGGTGTCCCTAGACACAGGCCAGAGGAAGGAGCAGAAGTTCAGAGGTTTAAAGTGCAGCTCTGAGTACCCAGCTCATGCAAGAAAGATAGCAGATGGAAGCCTGGAGGCTGGCTCCCAGGCGCCTGAGTAATGCCCTCACCACACCCCCTTGGTCATTAGAGTGAGTCTCATGAAAATTTGAGAACCAGATGGGCAGCCTGGGAACTGTGCAACATTTCTCAGGGTTAAGCAAGTAGCCACCCAACGACTTCTTAACCAGGGTGCATTCTGTCCCTTTTAAGGGACATTTAAAAGTGTCTTTTGAAGATAGGTCATAACTCCTTCCTGGAGAGGGTGTGACAGGTGTTCTAAGCTATAGGCGCTGCCACCCTTGTCCCGCCTCCAGCTAATGTTTCTCTGCATGCTTTACAAATTGACAACCAACCTGGTAAAAATACTCTGTCCCCAGCCATACTATTGATTTCACTCCCATGGCAACTATTTTCTAAATCACGCATTAAGCAGTCAGCCAAGGATGCCCACATCATTGTGACACGTTCCGTCATGGGTTCCCATGCTGTCTTTTCTCACCTGCATGGGAGGCTCCTTGAGGGGAAGGCAGAGAAAGCCTGCTCCTTTGTTTAGTTCCAGCAACTAGAATCTTTGAACCTGAATGTAAAAAAGCATCTGGTTCCAAGAAAATCAAATATGTGTCAGGGACACTACCACTTCCCTACCTTGGGCCTGTGACAATTGGCATCACCAATGGATCAGTGCAGTACTTCCTAAAAACCTGCAGTCAGCCTTATAACCCTCCCCACCCCGGCTCTCCAAGTCATCTCTACCAATCCATCAGTGTGTGGTCATGTGAAAAATCTCACAGGCCACTTTTGATTCGAGTCCAATAGATGAGGAAACAAAATCCAAACAGGAACCAGAAAATTAACTTGCCCAGCGACTGGGCAAAAAAACTAAAAACAAACAAACAAACAAACAAAAAACAACTCAGAAAACTCAGAAAACACTGAGACCAAATGACCCCAAACCCATGATTTCTCATCTCCAGCCTCAGGCACCACATCCCTCTGCTGTCCCACTCAAATTGTCTGAGAAGCATTTATTAATGACAATGCCAGTTTCCTGTAACTCTGGCATCATCTTCCCTCCATATTTGGGGATCTTAGAGAAAGGAAGAAACCAATGAAATGTCAAGAAGAAAGGCCAAGAGCAATGGTCAAGTAATAAGAATACAGAACTTTTTTTTTTTTTTCCCCAAAATGCACAAGAAAGGCCAGGCGTGGTGGCTCATGCCTATAATCCCAGCACATTGGGAGGCCAAAGTGGGAGGACTGCTGGAGCCCAGGAATTTGAGACCAGTCTGGGCAACAGAGCAAGATTTCATTTCTGAAAAGAAAAGAAAAAAAAATGCACAAGAAAGCCCCATGTTCTTTTGAGCACATTTGACACCTTTGATTAGCACACGGAGTTGACAGTTTTCTCTCCGTCATGTTCCATTAAAGCGTGAAGGCTTCACCCTGAGTATTCCTGTTGCCCTATGCTCTAGTGCTGTCACTCAGGAATGTATCAAAACCTATCTTACATCCATTGTTATTTCTCATTCCCGTCAACTCTTAGAGTGAGAAGGCCTGCAAATTTACATCATGGGCAAAGTCCTTATAGCTTTTGCTCTAAAATTACCCATTTTCACACCTCACTGGTGGGGACGGTTTCACACCATCTACATTTTTCTGGGTGGTTTGTTTCTGGGTTGATTCTGGGACTGAGTAAAGGAGCCCACCAGCATCCAGAGCATTGGGAGTTAGGGGCATTCGGACGTGAATGTCACCCAGCAGAGACAGGAATACGTTTTATGAAAACAGTGTTCACCTGAAAAGAAATATAAGTAGAATGCAAGATACAAAAACATGAAAGTAAACGCAAATTAAAACGAAGTAGTACAAAATTAAATACAGCATCATCTACCTTCCATATCTGAGCATCTAACAAAAAGGAATCATCATTGCCTTTGCTGGTGCAGTCATGGAATTGAGGTGACGTTTTAAAAGCCTTTATCTGTTAGGTATACATATTGAAGTGTTACGAGTGAAGTGGGCTTTGCTTTAAAATGCCCTAGCAAAGGGAAAAATTGGAAAGATAGGGAGAATAGATCAAAGAAAAATGACAGAATGATGCTAATTGTCAAAGCTGGGTGATGGGTATACAGGAACTGATTTCACTCTTCTTCTGTGGATGAAGATTTCTCTAATACAATGTTAACAGGGAGTTTTACTTATTAGTCATGAGTACACACACACACACACACACACTTGCTACAATGACGGGCAGTGAGTGTGGCTGGTGGGAGTTGGTCCCCAGTTTGAGCTGTGCCCACCACAGGATCTCAGCCCTGTGCGGTGACAAGAGAGTGGGTGGGATGGGGTGGGAAGGCCTACCAGGGCCTGAGCAGTCCTCTAGGAGACAGGAAGATCACCCTAAAGGAAAGAAAGTTAAGCATAAGCCTGATCTAGTCATAAAGCCCCAGCCTTTGGAGGTGTGACTATAACACAGTCATCACCACTTGGACTTTTCTCCTGGCCCAGCCCTCTCTGGATTCATGTCTGGGTCTCACTGGGCAGGGCCAAGAGTAAATAACTCTGGAAAGAGTAATTTCATTAAATCTCTAAGTCCTGGGGCACAAGTTCTGTAGCTCAGTGACCCATCAAACAGGGAGCAACAGAGAGGGCAGACGGGCAGCCACTTCCCTTCTCTGCAGACTGCCGGCCAACCCGGGGGGCTTGAGGCTCTCTGGACTTTAGAAGGTGTGGCACTGCCTCTGCTGTCACAGACCACCTCAGGCCCCAGAGTGGCATTGAGCCAGTTACAGGGTAATATGCAACACAGCAGGGGTTCACCTGCTGTTTTCTGACCACACATCACAATGAGGGGAAGTAAACCTCAGAGATGTTCTCATAGAAAGAAGTTCAGGAAGAAAAGATGGAACAGAGGTTGCTCATGACTGCAAAAAGAATAGTCCCGTTCTGGACAAATGTATCAGGTCTGCCCACATCTGCCCAGCAGGGCCTGGGGAACCCCAAAAGGCCTAGGCAGGAGCTATGCCAGGCTCCTGGGGAACAGGCTCAAGGGCGACATCCCTTAGGCTTTTCTTGTCTGTCTGAATGGATGGAGACTTGGAGGGGGGTGTGAAATAACCAACGGGACCCCCTTCTCTATGCATGGCAGCGTCAGTGCTCGCCATCATTGCAACTTGTCACCTGACTCAATAGAGGACCTGGCTCTTGGCCTACCAGGTCTTAGAGTGAGAATCAGGAGGAGCGGGAGGAAGGCTCCACCAGAGAGCTGGGAAACTAGGGGTAGAGGCCTGGGGCACAGGACTCCATCACCCCCTTCTGGCTTAATCTCAAGGCCTTTATACCTCAGTTCCACCCAACTTGACTTAGAAGAGAGCAGGGAGGGTGAGGAAAACAGGAGGCTTCTCAGCCCATGGAGATACCTGGAGATAACAGTGACAAGTATCAAATGAGTGGTAACCCCCAACTGGCTCAGTGTCCAGGTTCTCTCAAATGATACCCAGTGTGTAAGTGTTGCTGGAGTACCAGTACTTTCTAGTGTTTGGGCAGGTCACCAGAGGTCTATCTGTAGGAGGGACAGAATGTGAAGCTTGGGGCAAGTGCATTCTAGAAAGGGGGTTCGGGCAATTCTGAGAATGGCATGGTGGAGTTGCTAAGTTATCCTCTTCTTCCTCCCTATGTGTTCATATCTGAGTCCTTTGTGGATGGGAGGTAATTTAAAAGTGAAAGTACTTCTTTATGGAAACCCTAGTAGACCCTGGACTCCAGAAGCACTGCTTTGGGGTGGACACACTCACACCCTTTCACCTCCAGCCCCAACAAAGCATGACACAGAGTGGGAGAGGCATTTTCTCCTGTGTCATCATGGACCAGCAAGTGGCTTAGGCACCTTAAGAGTCCAAGCGCATCAAGGATAACAGTAGCAAGGGGGGCTGGTGGGGCTGCGGCAGCAGTGGTACCCAGTGGGACAGGCACTGTCACCTCCAGTGGGTTTGGAGGGAAAGGCCTGGAGGAGAACAGCAAGGTACCAGGGACAGAGTGTGGTTGGCTACAGAATTTATGAATAGATAAGAAACCTGCCCCTCCCACTGGAACCTCCCTGAAATAACTATGGAGACACAGCAGGAGGTTAGTGCAGTAACAGATGGGAGCAGAAGTTAGTGAAACACACTCCATGCTAACCAGGGAGTCGTGGGACTGGCGCACTCACACACTGCTGGAAAAATCAGCACCATTCACTCGGAAAGCTATCTGGCAGTTTGTACGAAGGGTCATAAATCTGTATTTATTCCTGTTTCCGGAGATGCATTCTGAGGAAAGAATCCAAAAGGAGCAGAAAGCTTGTAGGCATGAATAGGTAACATCATAACTTAAGAAACTAGAGGCACCATAAATATCCAGTGGAGAATGTTTCCTTAAATCACACATGTTCACTTCAATGGGACAGCATGACATTTTAAGAGAAGAGATTTCAAGACTTTCAGGCAACATGGAACAATGCACAGTCCCAACATTTGAGCTTAAAAAGCAGGAATCCACATTGTTTCCTCACCAGGACTAATTGTATAAAAATATTAACACACATGGAGAAAGAGCAAAAGCAACATGCAAATCAAACAGAGGTTTCTCCCCTGCAGTGCTGTGACCACCGGTGGTTTGCCTCGTACATGTCCCAAGCTCTCCACTATTTTGATTTGGGATCTTTAAAAAATATATATATATATACACACAGTGATTTTTTTTTTTACTACAAGTATTAAAATGTAAACCAAAAATAACTAAACAAAGGTCACCAGGCAGAAGCAGATGGGGGTTCAGAAATCTGGGTTCTACTTCAGGTGGACTATTACAAGAGTGGGGAAAACATGGCTGGCCCCGGGCTCTGGGGTCCTGCAGGCCCTGTTTCACACACTTGCCCACAGGAATTGTTTGAACAGCAGAAGAGAGACAGGGAGGGGAGGCCTCTGAGGGGGCCAGGAGCAGCCCCCACTTGGGCCTGCAGTTAAGGCCTTCCAGTGAGCGCCACCTCGCCCCTGAGGAGGAGCAGAGAGGCCTCTGGGATAGGCGTGTGCTTGGTGGGCAGGAGGCCAGGGACGGAGCTCTTGAGGTTCCACACAGCAGCAGGCCTGCTCCCTTCCCACACACCATCCACACACCCACGGCAGCTGCACTCACCGCTCAGCAGGGACGTGCTGTTCTCCAAGGCCTGGCACGCGGCCAACACAATACCTGTTGGGTGGAGGAGAAGAGGGAAAAGGTCAGAGTCTGCTTGGCAAACGATGTCCTTAGACGCTTAGAGGGCAGACCCTTTGACAGGCAAATGCTTGGTGGTTTTACAGAGTGGCTGGTAGACAGGCTCGGCTACATAATTTGTGGATATCAGTGCAAAATGAGCACGTGGAGCCCCTTGTTGAAAAAGCAGGAAGAAAGTGCCCATGAAAAGCACTGAAATAGAGAGCCTTCCACTTCTTCCCAGTATCTGCATCTGTCAGGGTGGTTTTGGCTTTTGTTTTTTCTTAACGCCATATATATATATATATTTTTATGGTGGGAAAATACACATAACATAAAATTTACCATTTTAACCATTTTAATTGTACATTTCAGTGACATTAAGTACCTTCACCCTGTTGTTCATGTCATGTTTGTTTGCTATTTATGTCATTGTTGTCCTTTGGGTATGAGGATATCCACAGGTTGAGTGCAGCCCCTCACAGGTGCACCCCAGGGACAGAGTGTGTAAGGGAGCAAAGGATCCACTGCCTCTGGGGTTTCCTTCCAGCTGGCAGCCGGACCAATGTGCTGTGACCCAGCTGGGGGTTGAGGGGTCTAGTCAGGTATCTCTTCTTTCCAGGAACTTGCTGTCCCAACCCAAGATGGATGGGTGACCCCTTAAGGATATTGCCTCCTCCCTGTCAGGATGTACTAGGTACCTGGATTGGGGGAGTCAAGCAGCTCACCTCTCTCTAGTTGCCCACTGAGGATGCCATGGAGCTGCCAGTCCAGAATGGGGACAGCTGCCACCATGCCGGACCCTGAGATGCCATGCACTTACCCCCAACCCTTTTTGTGTCCAGGCCCCGCCAGGGACAGAGCATGGCAAGGAGCAAGAAAACCTAGGGGAGGCAGGGAGATAGTAATAGGCAGGACCATGGGAACCAAGGCTCTAAGCCCCCAGTGCATACTGTATTGTCCCACTGGACTTCACCTACAAGACACAAATTCAAAGATAAAACTACAAGATTTTTAAGACTGCAACTACAGAGTGTTAAACCTCAAGCTTAGGGCCCTTGTGAGCATGGGGTCCTGTGGGACCTACACAGGTTGCATGCCCATAAAGCCTGCCTTGCCAATAGATGACCTTTATGTGCCTTCAGATTACAGTACTTGAGGTTTCTGGAAACAGCAGCAACCTTCCAATGAAGAAGGAACTCTTCTGAGTTATGCAACCAGCATGAGCCACATTAGAATGACTTCCCAAAACTGAAATGCAAAAAAATACCATGGTTGCCATGCCAAGGGGCTGGGCCTCTGACAGGTTAGCCCAGAAGGCAGATGAATCAAGTCAGCACAGGAAACAAGCAAAGTTCTGTCTGTTACAGGATCGATGCGGCCCCCTACTCTGCAGGCTGTGAGGGTTTCTTGCCCCTTTTCACTTAGGGTGTAGACACAGAAGTCCTGACTCTCAAAGAAAAAAAAAAGCACTTGGAACAGATAAAGCAATCATGCTCCCAATGTTCTTTCAACCTCTGAAATGAGAAACATAAGAACTTCAGGCTGCTTTTACTGGAGGTCTGGCATGGACCTCCCAAAGACTTTTACAGAATCCTAAGCCAGATGTTTGGGTTGGAGTTGGAGGCAGGGCAGGGGGACAGGGAGAGAAAATCAGTAAAATCATGCATGTCTTCCCTGTGCAATTCTTTCTTGCTCTCCAATAGATGCTAATTTTGGAAGCAAGGCTCCCAGGGCCCCTCTGTCACCCACACGCCAGTGTTAAAACAAGGCATCCCCATCCAAGCCGGGAAAAGTCAGGGGTTGCCCACTTGAAGCTGGGGAACAGTCACATTCTGACTTCGCTGGCACTGCCACAAACCACCCTTGGCTAAAGTCAGCCAGTGACCCATAATAGCATCCAAGGATGACACTAGGGATGCTTTGCATACTCTGAGGGGAAGCGTGACTTGCCTGTCACAAACTGCCCCTGAACTAATGAATTATTTTCACGCCCTGTTCCTGCTCCATATCCTGTCGGTCAGGGCGAACCCAGTCAGCATGGTTCCTAGGCTCCATGTTAGCCTCTGCTTAAGCAAAACCCAGACAAGAAAGCAAACACTGTGCAGCTGAATCCAGGACAAGGCACTGATGAGCACCACTGCTCCAGGAAGATGAGGGTGTGCGATGGGGGCCTGCTCCCCAGCCTTGGGGCAACTTACTTCACCTTCTGTTCCTCACTTATGAGCTCGCAGCTGCCAAACTCACAGAGGTGTTTTGGGAATGAATTGAAGTTTGCAAAACCACGATGTTCCACAGATGAAAGACACTGGCTTTTTATTCATAATTTGAGCAACACAAGAAGAATAGGTCCTTTCTATACCCTCACGCTCCCATGGAAAAAGACTTCTTGGTGCCCTGAGCTTCACTCTGCAATCTTGATCCATGCCCAGCATCAGCTGAGGCCCTGTGATGAGCGGCAAGGCCTCTGCTTTGTCTTCATTACATGGTGAACCTAAGAGGACCCTGGAGCAGGAGGACAGGGTTCAGGTCTCTCACTGTGCAGGTGGATATGCACTGGACCTAGTCCCAGGCCCACTGCTAAGGTTCTGCATGTGTTATCTTACTTAGTCCTCATAACAACTCATGACATAGGTGCCTCCCAACCTTCTAGTCCAGCTGGTAGAAATGCCCAATCATAGAGATGAAGAAACTGAAGCTTGGAGAGGTTGAGAAATTTGCCCAAGTTCCTGCAGCCACATTCAAACTTAAGTGTGTCCAACTCCCATGCACAAGACAGTGTCTAATTACCAGACCACACCACAGTCCTTCTGACCATAGCCAATTGTGACACAGGTGTGTATTCAGCAGTCACAAACCCCAGGTGAGTCCAAACAACAGACTCTGCAGGCCCAGTGGCTGAGCCTTGATCTCTCTCTCCCTGAGAGCCACGCATTGGCTCTTGGGGATTCTCCCACTGCCTCCAATCTCCCTGCCATGAACAAGGTCTACTGAGGGGCAAAGGTATGAGCATCCAGGCTCACCAGCTGCCCAGCCCTCTGGCCACACGACTGTGCTTAGAAAGCCAGGCTGTGTGGGGGCCTTCCAGAAACACATGACCTTGGCAGGCTCCAAGGGTCATCCCAAACAAAGGAAGGATGGGGAGAGGACAGCCACAGGGACCGCAGCAACATGCAGTGGCTCAGGGAGACACGCAGTGCACAGGCCTGGTGGCCCACAGCCACAGGCTCCTCCTGCCTAAGTTTCAAAGCTGGCCCTTGCCTGCCACAGGCCCTCGGGACAGGAAGGCTTCTAGGAATCCCTTCTAGGCCACTCCTGCTGGCATCCTATTTCTGTTTAAATAGCTCCAAAGAGGGGAATCCCAAGACTGTAGACTTCAAAAAGAAAAAAGAAAAGAAGCGGGTGGTGTCAAGGGGAAAACCACATGCAACGGAAGAAAACCCTTATGAAAGGCTGATCCCGTGCCCCCCAAAATAGAGTGGGAACCTGGTCTGCCCTTAGGAAGGACAAGTGTTGCTATGCTTGTAGTTCAGCTGTTTGGTACTCAGGTAAATATTCCCAACAGAAACAAGGTAAAAAGGAGCCTCACCTATTTAGCTCATGAGTCCCCAGAAGGGAAGCCATCCCGAAACCTATGTGCTGATGTGTCAATGGGAAATGCTCTTGAGAGAGGCTGGACACCCCTCTCCCCTGGGCCCCAGAGCAGGACACCCCTACTCCAACCCCTCACTCAGGCACAGGACTAGCAATTCTGCACAGATACCCAGGCTGTGCCTTCAGCGTCCAACACCCTTCATCCTCAACCACCCATTGGCCTGGTGACCACCTCTTCTGTGGACACTCAGCCACAGTGCCTGGAGCTGGGAGGAGTATCCTCCGGCCCCGGCCACCTCAGCAGAGTGGACCACGTCCTGCTCTGGCCTCTGCTGGGGCTGGTGTTTGCTTTCAGGCCCCTACCTACTCCACGGCATGGAGCAGTTGCTCCCTCTAGAATATCAAGAGCTCTACCTTTCACCTGCTTGGGATCCTCTCAGCCAGACTTCCTGAATGAAGGGGCGAAGGGTGAGTTTTTGTTTTCGGGGGGATGTGGGAGGATGAAGAGGCTGCAGCAGGTCCTTTTGGATGAAGGATGCTCTGGATTCAGAAGAGGTGGTGAGGAAAGGTCTTTGGATGAAGAACACACTCAGGGCAGGAGGATAGGAATTGTGCTAGAGGGCAGGGCAGAAGGGAGTGTAGGTATTCAGAGGGCAGCAGGTTTTCCCCTTCCTCTCCTACCATTCTTAGACCTGGCAGGTCCTAAGGAACAGGAAGTAGTCAGTGGTACATAGAGGGTGGGAATCCCGCTGCTCAGGGAGAGGTCTGCAGAGGCTCCCATGTGGGCACAAACATATAAAGAAATGGGCCACAAAGAACCCAGGGCCAGTCAGTACAGGTTCATGGCATCTTCCTGTGCGAATTATATCTCAACATTTAAATTTTATTTGCAAGGATGACAGGATTTTAACTGCATAGCAAAAATCACTAAATTGTATGATTTCATCAATATTTTTAAATCCAAGAGGTTGACAGCCAGGTGAGGATGCTGGCTTCAGGGTAAGAACTGATTAAGAAGGAAAAAGGGAAGGCCTTGCAGAGGAGGACTACGAGCAAGGCTGGTAGGATGAGCATATCATGGACTATCCACAAACTGATTAGGATATTAAGGCCAAAAGCAGCCACGTGGCATCTCCATTGGACAGCAGCAAGTTCCAACTTGATAAATCTGGGGAAATACTTCATGACTATGATATCACAGGAAATGATCCAGCATTACCTGAAAGCTCATAGGAATTTTCCATATCCGTCTAAACATATCTGATAATAGCAAAAAACAAAGTATTCAGAATGAACCTTCAGGATCAGGGAGGCAAGAGAGATGGGCAAACGGCTGCCTGCACCACAACCCCCTACCACTTTCTAGCCTGTCACAGCACAGCAGAAAGGGGCTTTGCCATCAGGCCTGGGTGCAAATCCTGGCTCTGCCACTCCTTCACTGTGAGACCTTGTCTGTATTATGTACCCTCGCTGAGGTTTGGTGTGCTCATCCATAAAACAAGGATAACAGCTCTTCATGGGACTTGCAAGGATTAAGTGAAACAAAATGAAATAGAGCAAATGAGGTCCAGAAGTCACGTGAGCACCCACTGAACACAGCAGTTGATGGCGCTTCATGTTGCTCCTGTTTCATCATAACTTCCAGGAAGTTCAGGATGACGAGGAGGTGGTCATGACCCTCCTCCCTTTGGAAGTCACTAAGGCAACTTCAACAAAGGGTTTTATTTGAGGCCCCGGGGTCACTTAGCTGCAGGCTACTGATGTTCCATGGACTGATCTTGAAATAGCATGCCCTTTATGCCTTTTGAGGGTTTAAATAGTCAACATGGCGAAACCTGGACTCTACTAAAAATACAAAAATCAGCCGGGTGTGGTGGTGGTGGGTATCTGTAATCTCAGCTACTTGGGAGGCAGAGGCAGGAGAATTGTTTGAACCTGGGAAGCGGAGGTTGCAGTGAGCCAAGATTGCACCACTGCACTCCAGCCTGGGTGACAGAGCGAGACTCCCACTCAAAAAAAAAAAAAAATTGTTATTTACTTATGTTAACTAATCAAATATTTATTGAGCACCTACCTACTGTGAGCAAATTAAGTAAAAAAAAGAGAAATCTGAGACCTGTGACTTTCCCTTAAAATGTCCAAGTCACATGGGACAGCAACTACCAGAGAAAATGGAATCTTCCACACTTCAACAAAGGCAGACAAGTGTAGGCTGTTGAAGTTATCACTACAGCCCACCGAGGCACTGGACTGACCCTATATTCCCATAGATGCTTCCCCTGCTTCCATGCCCAAACACTACCTCCAACCTCCACCACTCTCCCCAAGGCCTGTACCCCAGATCATGTGTTCAAAATTAAACTCATGTCCTCCACCTCTTACTTGGTTCTGGGTGGGACTGATAACTAGGCAGTCATTGTCAGTACCTCCCTCTCCTTCACCAGTATCCAAGCCAAGCCCTCCTACACACCCAGCCTCCACACGGTCCATCCTCTCCATCCCCCTGCATCCCTGCTGTTACTGCCCCAATTCAGGCCCTATCATCTCTCCCTGCACTATCACAATAGTTGTTAGAGTGGTTTCCTTGCCAACAGCTTAAAAAAAAAATCTTTGCTCCTACTACTAGACTGACCTTGCTGAATGAAATCACTTCTTTCCTCTAAACTCTCCATGGGCTCCATACCACTCACAGAACCCAGCACAGAAACAGAACCCAGTCCCAAGTGCTGAGTGGAGATTTAGCATGCATAACCTGGTCCCAGACCCCGTTTCCACCTAAACTCCGCCCATTCCCTCCTGTTAGGTCCTCTGACCCCAGCAGCCCAGCACTGCCCCTTTTCCCTGCACAAAAATTGGCACTCCCAGCTTGGTGCTTTGGGCTCATGCTACTAGGATCCTCACCCAACTTCTTACGGCTGCTGACTTTAGTTTAGCTGCCTGAGCCTCAGTTTCCTTCACTGGAAAAGCAGATAAAGATATCCAACTCCTACACAGGGTTGTTTAGAGATTAAACAAGGGACACATGAGAAAAATGTGGTATACTGAGTGACACACAATAAACATGAAACAAATGGTAGCTGCTACTTTTGATAGTTTTTTTTTTTTTTTCTTTGAGACAGAGTTTCGCTCTGTCTCCCAGGCTGGAGTACAGTGGCATGATCTCGGCTCACTGCAACCTCTGCCTCCCGGGTTCAAGCGATTCTCCTGCCTCAGCCTCCCGAGTAGCTGGGACTACAGGCACGCACCTGTAGAGATGGGGTTTCACCATATTGGCCAGGCTGGCCTTGAACTCCTGACCTCATGATTCACCTGCCTTGGCCTCCCAAAGTGCTGGGATTACAGGTATGAGCCACTGTACCTAGCCTATTGACAGTTTTCATTCATATCATGTTGATCTCTCAAGTCGGCATATCCCGTCCTCTACCCATGGGAATCAAATTGGCCTCTCAAAGCCTTGCTCAAATGTCAGAAATAATAATTTCTGGCTGGGCGCGGTGGCTCAAGCCTGTAATCCCAGCACTTTGGGAGGCCGAGACGGGCGGATCACGAGGTCAGGAGATCGAGACCATCCTGGCTAACACGGTGAAACCCTGTCTCTACTAAAAAATACAAAAACTAGCCGGGCACGGTGGCGGGCACCTGTAGTCCCAACTACTCGGGAGGCTGAGGCAGGAGAATGGCGTGAACCCGGGAGGTGGAGCTTGCAGTGAGCTGAGATCCGGCCATTGCACTCCAGCCTGGGCGGCAGAGCGAGACTCCGTCTCAAAAAAAAAAAAAAAAAAAAAAAAATTTCTTCCTCAGAGGAATCCTTACTTTATTCTGCCTTGCAGTTCAGAAGTTTTTACATCTTATCTGTTTCTCCTCTCTAGTGTGGTCAGGAGCTGTGGCTAAATCATCTCTATCCTTACACCTGCCGAATGCACCTACATAGGACTTTAATATATATATGTTGAACTGAATTTCTCTAAGAGGTCACCAGCTTGAAAACAGAGTTAAAGTCTTATCAAAGACGTGGACTAGGGGCTGGGTAGTGAGTACTGAGGGTGTGCAGATGGGGAATGGGAAAACCCACAGATCCTTGGGAATTCCTTTCTTCTATTCTAGATCCCTGCCGCTACAGCTCTAGGTCTTGGTTCTTACTCTGATTTCAGTGGAGATGGGGAGCACTTGAATTTTTATTTCTAACATTTATTTATTTATTTATTTGTTTATTTTTGAGATGGAGTCTCACTCTGTTGCCCAGGCTGGAATGCAGTGGCATGATCTCAGCTCACTGCAACCTCCACCTCCCAGGTTCAAGCAATTCTCCTGCCTCAGCCTCCTGAGTAGCTAGGATACAGGTGTGTGCCACCACACCTGGCTAATTTTTTATATTTTTGGTAGAGACGAGGTTTCACCATGTTGGCCAGGCTGGTCTTGAACTCCTGACCTTAAGTTATCTGCCTGCCTTGACCTCCCAAAGTGCAGGGATTACAGCCACCTTTTATTTTCAGTTCAGGGGTACACGTGCAGGATGTGCAGGTTTGTTACATAGGTAGACGTTTGCCATGGTGGTTTGCTGCACAGAGCACTTGAATCCTGACATTCATCCATTCAACAAGTGCTCACTAAGCACCTGCTGCACCATTAGCGGGACATTGTTCTAGGTGCTGGGCAGAGAGCAATGAATGAAGAGTCCCTTCCTATGAGAAAGAATCCTTCCAATTCTCAAAAACCATTGAACTCCGTTATAAATGGCTGTACCATTGTTCAGTTGGGTGGTAAGTTAAATCTGTGTTTTTCTATTTTCTGTTTCTATTAATAATGATATTAAATAGTACCACTAGAATACTGAAAAATCCATGAGGAATGAAGGAACTGTCATCCTTATCCAAAGCCTGGAGTTAAGTCTGCTAAAGAGGCCTGTCAAGTTGATCCTGAGTTGTTCGGTCACCCGATGAGAGGACCCCTGCAACATTTTATTTTCCACCCTTAACTTAAAAGTTGGCTTTTCCTGAAACTTTTATGAGAACACAAAGACTTCCATCCAGTGACCCCAAAGAGGCCTGGCTTAGCCTCCCAGGGAGGCTAAGACAGAGAGAGTGAACGCTTACTGTGAATGTTCATTGTGAACGCTGTGTTCCGGAGCTCTTCAAGCAAAGGCAAGACTTGCCCCAAGGAGTTTACAATCCAGATGATCAAAGCAAACACACCCAGTGGTGTTCCTGTATCTCTGATGCTCCCTATTTCAGCCCTTTCTTCCACCCAAATGTGTTTACCTAGTACAGGTCTCTTACAAACACTTAATTCCCTCTCTTCTGAATAGAAAAGCCTCCTCACTGCCTGATGTCATTTCTACCTGGCCTTCCAGGTCCAGCTAGATCCCCAGGTCCTCCATGATGCCCCCTGACCACTCTGGCAGGCAGGGCTCTCTGCCTGCACCTCCTAACACCCACCAGCACTGGGCTGGGTGTAAGATCAGGTCACTCACATGGACCAGTACCTCCTGCCCCTCCTTCTCTCAGCCCAGACCTCATTTCCTACCATTACTGATTTAGGAGAGCTGGTTACTATCTTTCCCAGCTTCAAGAGACAAATGAGAATATTGGCAAAATGCTTTGAACTCTTTAGAGTCAATGCCCTAACAAGTGCCCAGAACCGACACCTTAGAAGTAACATAGTTGTTACATAACCCTTTGCAGCTATGTTAACAGAGAAGTAACATCGCTGCAAAAGGAGGTGAAATGCTTTTCCCAACATGCATTTTGAAAAGCATGCAAAAAATAAACAACTAAATTTAAAAAAGCACAGAGACCCTTGGAGGAGGAGCCAGGTGCTTCCTGTTGAGACATTTTTGTTTCTAAGGCCCGGCCACTGTGATGTAACACCTCACACTGCCACACAGACATCTTCCTGTATTCTCCTCAACATGTTACCCACTTCAAAGCCTTATAGGATAAGGCTGCCCACTGATCTGGTGGTCCAAGAGAACCCTCTCTCATAAAGCAAAGCAAATAGCAGACAGGTAAAACATCTTTAGCCAACAATGTTAACCAGGATGCAGCACGCACCTGGCTAGAGGTGAGGAAGGCCCTGTGCTTGCTCCCACCTGTGCAGATCTATGCCACACCCTTTTGTGCCAGGAGGAAGCAACTGTCTCTTCTGAAGAGTTAAAGCCTTATCAAAGACTGAGACCAGGGGCTGGGTACTGAGTCAACCTTCCTCTTCCCCAGAGCTGCTCACACACTGGCTGGCTGAGGGCCCCCATCCAAATTCCTGGAATTGCAAGGCAACAGGGCGAGTATCGCCGAGCCCTCTCGGGCTGGCTGGAGTTCCCCAGCTGCTGAATCACTAACAGGCTCTACCAGGGCCGAGTTCTGAGGTTGCAGAGAAGCCGTGCCAAGCTGAGGTACTCTGAAAACCTGTTCCAGCTGACTGGCATTGTGACGCGAGGCCTTGAGGTGTCTCTGGAAAGGGTGACACTTGATTTTCCCAGAGTGCAGGAGGGAGGAAGAAGGGGATGGGGGTGGTGGGCTAGGGACAAGGCTGGGGATAAAGTGGCAGATGCCATAGCTATATCCACAGGGCCCCGGGCCCTCTGCATTGTGAACCAGCTGAGCAGAGGGCACCTGGCTGACAAGAAGTACAGGAACCAAACACCACCTCTGGAAGGATCCATGGGGATGTTATAAGTCCCTCCCTATCCATGAAGGCCCATCGGCCCCATCTCAACTTCCCTGGCCTGTGACGTCTCAGAATTGCCATCCTCTGGGCCCAGGTGAGCAGTGGTTCTGCTGGTGTGCAACTCGGGCCAGCAAAGTTAGACTCTTGGTGACTGAAATCAAACCAAGTCCATCCCCTCAGCTCAGTCAAGGCCATGTGTGGGCATCATTCACACAAGTGGCTTGAAAGTAGGGTATGAGCAGGGAGGAGGTAAAAATAAGCAATCCTTGAACTCTGTCCCATTTCCTCCATGTGAATAGCTCGGTGATGACAAACTCATCCCTGCCCCCTGGTGCACGACACCCTGGACACCCCGGAACCACCCTGCAGAAGGCATTGTGAGGCTTTGGGTTTGGGCCAACATAAATACCAGTGTGACTTGGCAGAATCTCAGATCAATGCGGTATCAGCCTGGAAGTAGGGGATGGGGGAAGGGGACAATGCTGTTCCATTGCTAATCCCCACTGTCCACCTCGGAGGCTGGCCACAGGACACCCCTTAGGCATGCTCACTTGAGTCAATAAGGGTGGCTGATTAAGAAGCAAGTTCAATCAAGGAGGAAACAAATCCCCAGAACTACAGGTTTTCAAGAGTTAAGGGGTAAATACACTTCTTGTAGCTCCACATTTCTCAACCCACATCACACTGCAAACTGGCAGAATCTCTAAGTTCTCCTCCTTGGGCCCCAGAAGCAAGGGGCAGGAGGAGGGAGAAGAAGCGAGTAGGGGAGAAAGGCCTGGGCAACAAGTGCAGGCTCCAGGTGCTGAAGAGGAGGAGTGGAGGGGGTGGTGCTCAGATTCACTCCCTTTCACTGGGAGACTTTGACCAGACCACCCACTAGCCCAGGGGGTTCTCACTGCTGGTAGCAGATGCCCCTTAGGGAGCATCTGAGAACCTGTAGAAGGAGGTGCTTTCTGACCATCGCAAGGACTAGGGGTGCTACTGGTACTTAATGGTGGGGCCAGGGATGCTAAGTTTCTGATTTCTGTAATGCACAGAACCTTGTCTTGCTTAAGATATTGACAGTGCACTCTGTTGAGCAATTCTCAGTCCCTACAGAGAAAGTCCCTTCAACTGCAGGTCATTTAGTTTCCAACTGTATATGGGCAGATGTACCCAAAACTCAGGGGAAATGGAACAAGCTGGTAGTCACATGAGCAGACAGGGCCACTCATTAGGGCCTTGAAAATGGTCACAGAGGGACCATGGTGATCCAACCTGCCCCCATTTACCTCGAATGCTCTCTTTCCTGTCAGCTCTTCCCTCTATTCTCCAGGTCCTGTGCCTATCTTGTCTGGCTCTTTGTATTAACCCAAAGCATTCAGGTTACACAACATGAAGCCTATTTATAAAGTAACAAGACTGACAAGTCACAAAACCCACTCCAGGTGTTTTATAGTCGTGGGCTTCCAATGAGACTCGGGAGCCCTGAGAGGGAAGAAACACACCGGGGTGATGCATTTGACTCTCTCTTGGTCCACTGCCAGATTTTAGGGCCCCTAATGTATCTCCCTCAGGTCAATACATGTTCTTACCAGCCATGTGTAGCAAAGCTATTCAGTTAATGCCCCAAATGCACTTAGTTGTACGGGCAGAATCTCGTTTACTGACTCGAGACAAACCAGTAAGGAACAAGGCATGCCATCCCCAGAGCTGTGGGGCAGAGAGCATCATGCACCTTTCAGCAGTGTCAATTTAAAGCATTTTAAAGGCAAAAAAAAAAAACCCCGGAGAACACGCAATAGCTCTTCTATGGGAAAATGGGTGTGGGATCTCCCCTGCCAACCCTGCTCTAGCCCATTTTCCCCTTTAACTTTTGTTGGGGAAAGGGCAGTGATGAGAAGCAAAAGGGAGGGAGAGGGAAAAGAGCAAGTTTCCTGCTAGGATGGTTTAGTTCTAGCAAGAACAGAGACCAGCAGGAAGACTACAGAAAGAAGAATGAAGGTGCTGGCATTTCACATCTAAGTCCCATGTAAGAGGGCAGTGAGAAAAGGGTTTCAGGTTATTAATAGTTAGTGCATTTCTGAAGTATTTCCTGGAAAAATTAGACTCATCTAAATGAAAGTGGTTCAGGAGTCAAAACCAGTTGATGAAGTGGTCCAGACACTTCAGAAGATAGTTTTTCAGTTTCTTACAAAACTAAACATACTCTTATACAATCCAGCAATAGTGCTCCTTGGTATTTACCCAAATTAGTTGAAAACTTATCTTCAAAGAAAAATCTGCATATAGATGCTTATAGTAGCTTTAGTCATAACTGTGAAAACTTGGAAGCAACCAAAACGTCCTTCAGTAGGTAAATGGATAAACAAATTGTGGTACATTCATACAATGGGATATTATACAGCAATGAAAATAAATAAGCCATCAAGTCACATGGAGAAAGCTTAAATGCATATTGCTACGTGAAAGAAGCCAGTCTGAAAAGGCTGCATACTGTATGATTCTAACTATATGACAGTCTGAAAAAGGCAACACTGTAGAGATCGTAAAAAGATCAGTAGTTGCCGGGGCCTGGGAGAGGGAAGAAAGGGATGAACAGGTGTAGCACAGGCAATTTTTAGGACAGTGAAACGACTCTGTACAATACTATAATGGTGGTTATGTGTCATTATAAATCTGTCCAAACACATAGAATGTACAACTACAAGAGTGAGCCCTAATGTAAATGAGAGACTTTAGTTTATATCTAACTTTAGTTAACTAATATTAACTTTAGTTAATAATGTACCAAAATTGACTCATCAATTGTAATAAACATATCACACCAATGCAGGATGTTAATAATAGGGGAAACTATGCAGTGGGGTAAAGCTCTCTGTGCTTCCTGCTCAATTTTTCTATAAATCTAAAGCTACTCTAAAAAAGCATTCTATTACCAGCTGATGACAGTTGCAGCACTGTGAAGTTGGATGACTTTACTCTGCACTCTGGATTGTCCAGTCATACTGTTTCCCTAGGTTCAGGTACAACGTCCTTCTCCTAAGGAGGCTATGGCAGGGGCAGCTTGAGTCAGACATTTCTTGAAATGCAGAGGAGACCCTGCTTAGTTGGGGATGAGCAGCCTTCTATGGAGCACTGTGGCTCTCAGCCTCATCTGCTGCCCTGTGGGTTTGGCTGATTGCAAAGACAGACAAAGTTCACTTCCAACCTTTGCCATCACAATGAATTCTACCCTGCTGAAAACAGAGAGAGCAGGAGCACGCTTATTTCTCACCTATCACGAAACCTGTTGAAGGGCTATGTTCAGTAACATCTAATTTTAGTCAACTAGTCTTAACTTTAGTTAATAATGTATCAATGTTTTTGATACATTTTGAACAACTGCTCATTAATTGTAACAAACATACTACATCAATACCACATGTTAATAACAGGGGCATAGTAGCATGTATTCACAGTGGCTCCAAGGGAGAAGCAATGACCAGCTTCGATCAGTAGCTGATCTCACCGGGCTGGGCTGCCCCATACCCCAAGCCTCACTCTCACACTGGGAGCATATCAGATGAGAGGAGGCTGAGAAAAACCATGATCCCTGTGGAAAGAGTCCTGGAAAAGGCAGGGGTGGAGGAAGAGGGGAGGGAAGGGTAGAAGGATGTGGGAGGGGGTCTTCCAGAGAAGTCATCTAGTAGAAAGGTTGACAGGCACACAGTCAGGAATCTAAGCAGCCTTTGAAACAACGAAGAAAAGTCAGTATCCTGGTTTCAGTGCAACTGGCCTTGCTTGTGTGGTTTTCCACAAAAAGGACGATGTATCTTAGGTGTGCTGGCTCTCAGCTGGGGATAAGTAATCAACACAATTTTTAAAAATCTATTGTCAGTGATCTCTGTGACCAAGAGGGCAGAACCTAAGAGTTACTACAAGGGTGGTTTAATTCAACTTCTTGATCCTCCAGCTACATAAGGGAGGGCTCCCAAGTGGGTATAAGACACGGCCTTTATCATAAAATGAAGCTACAACTACAGAGAACTCTTCCAGCCTCCTCTTCCTGTTCCTTCTTACACTTCAGGAGAGAAAGAAACAAGAGAGCACTGGGTGGGATGAGGGGGGCTCTCAATTGTCCAGCATCCACCTCTGGTGAAAATGTGCAGCAAGCAGCTCACTCCCATCCCTGGCTTTATCTTTGTTCCCAGCACTGTCACAACCTGACATTTTATGGTATGTGTGTCTGTTTGTTTTCTGTCTCCTTGGGACCAAGTGAGGTGTGTGAGGTGGAGGGGAGTGTTTTTGGTTCACCATATTCTCATTGCCCAGAACAGTGCCTGACACATAGGCAAGCTCTTAACCAATACTTGCGGAATGAATTGTTTCTTTTCAAGCCAAACCTGCCAGGCAGTTCCACAGAGACATCCAGGGCGCGTGAACTACAGAAGACAACAATTGGACTCCTATCTGAGCAGCAGAACTTTGTAAGGACCTTGTGGAATTTAGGTAATTTCCATCTGGAGTAAGGAGACACTGTTCAAACCTTTCTGTGATGACAGTTCTCCAACAAATAACACAGACACTGGAGCAATTTTTATCACGGGTGCATGTAAATAGATAAATAGTCATCATGGATGTCTTTTCTGAATAGGTGACATCTGACACAGGCCTGAGTGAAATGAGGGAGCCAGACCTGGAAATATCTGGAGGAAGAACACGTACAAATGTCCTGAGGCGTGAATCCCACTAGTCCCAGAAAAAAGCAGGCGGCTGCTGGGGCTGAGGGAGGGTATACTGGGAAATGAGGCTGCAGAGATGCGGGAGCAGACACCTCCAGTGGGGAACATTAGGGGCCTGGACTTTATTCCAAGCTGGGCAGCCCCTGGAAGACTTTGAGCAGAGGAGCAACAACATCTGATGCATGTGTCAGAAGAGACACTCAGGGTCCTGGGGACAGAAAAGGCCTTAAGGAGGCACAAGTGGGAACTGGAAGAATAGTGTGAGATCACTGTAGAAGTTCAGGTGAAGGTCACAGTGGGGTGGCCGCTAGGATATGAGAGTTGTCAGACATAGAACATAACAGAAACAGCCAGCAGAACTTCCTGAGGGACTGAACGTGGAGGTATACTTTGGCGTCATTCTTCCCTCTGCCTCCATCTGCCTCTATCCTTGATTTTTTGCCTCTTACTATTCCCTGCCTTCTCCTTCTACTTCCAAGGCCATGTTCCATCTCCAAGGCCAGTTCAAGTACCAATGTCTTCAAGAACCTTTCCTGACCGCCTCAGATGGGGGACTGTGTCTCCCTCAAAAAAATTTAAAAAGCAAACACATGAATAAGTAGGAACACAGGCTTAGAGACATCCATTAGCAGGCTCAAATGCTATGAAGGTCAGACCTACATCAGTAAATATTATCTTGGTCTGGATAGTTTAAAATTTCTCTAAAGCACTTTCAAGTTCCCTTCCAGGGTCTGCCCACCATCCCTGAAATATTCATACTTCAGGATGCTGCCACCTGGAATGAAGGCTTTGGTCATTCACAGGAAGATCCTAGGGATCTCCATCTAAGGTAGGGGTGTCCAATCTTTTGGCTTCCCCGGGCCACATCGGAAGAAGGAGAAGAAGAACTGTCTTGGGCCACACATAAAATATACTAACAATAGCTGATAAGCTAAACACAAAATCACAAAAAAAACTCATAATGTTTTAAGAAAGTTTATGAATTTGTGTTGGGCCACATTCAAAGCCCTCCTGGGCCACAGGTAGCCCGTGGGCCACAGGTTGGACAAGCTTGGTCTAAGGTAACTCCAGGTTTACTTATGAGACACACATTAAATACCCAGGAGAAATTAGCCTCCAGGTGACAATGGCTATGCCCAAGGCTTTCTGGAAGCTCACATAGTGTCTTGTCTGGCTCAGCACAGACCTCAGCAATACCACCCGCAGACAGGTCTGACAGCAACCCAAGCTCGGAGGTGAAGGGTCCATCAGAGGCAAAGCAAACAGGCTCAGTGCCAACCTGGTACCAGAGCACATGCAAGCTGCAAATGCCCAGCCCAAGACTGTGCTCTGCTCTAGGTTTCTATGCCCTCAATGTACCACCTCTGCAGCAATCCCTGAGGCCCCAGGTCTTAACTTTCCTTCATATCTCCACACGGTGCCTGTGGGAGAGAATGTAACAGAGATAGCCACCCCCACTGAAGTGGGTGTGATGATGCTGAGCTGGCTGCTCGGGCAGGAGCACTCAGACATGCCCTATATCCTCCAGGGAAAGGAGTCCTCCCCTCTAACAAAAGGTAGAAGGCAGTGTTCCTTCTAACTAGGAGCCAGACAGAATACTCCTGTGATAACTTAACAAGGGCCCAAGGTTGACAGACCTGAACATCCACACAGAGTATGGTCAGTCACATTAGCTATGATTTTTTGCCTCTTACTTTGAGGGGAGGCAAATACCCCAGTGTGTCCTGAAGGATGACAAACATACCAGTCCACACCCTCATGGGTTCTCTGCCTTGCTGGGAAGCCAATCCTGTCTAACAGGACTCAGTAGTGCTTCCCCGTGGCTATGGTACTAGGTTTATGGAACACCTTTTAAAACCTCAAGTACTGTATTTAAAAAAATAAAAAGCCATGAGATATAAGCAACATAAGTGGGGACACCTTCAACTAATTCTTAGAAACACATATTTTCCTCATTCTTAAGGAAAAGAGTCACTATCTCAAGAAAGAATGCAAATACACTGTGCTTGTATCACCACCTCCATACAGAACCTACAGCAGACATTATTAATTGATCACAGCACTATTTCCTGCTGAACTCAGATGCAGCTTCCAAGTCCTTCTAAACAGCTAGTTCCAAGTGATCACAACTGGCACAGAAGATGGACTATTTCCCACTTACGTTCAAACAATATCTGCTGCTATGTCAAGGATGTGGGCGGAAGGAAAAAAGAGGGAAGCGAAGAGAGACTCTTAAGGGTAAAGTATGTCATCAATGAAAACACTGGTCAACCCTTGAATGTCACTGCAGAGGTTGAACAGAAGGGCAAGAGGAAAGGTGAAATAAAAAGTCAGTGAAGTAGGAAATGAAACTTCTACTTGAAACACACCTACACTCTCACATACTCACACAAAATTATTGCCAATGGAGCAAGAGGTCCTCCAGAGACACTCGCTGGTATTGACTATAAAATGAAAGTGGATTCTTTACCCCCCAGTATAAGGGAGACAGTACACAAGAATATCAACAGCTATTCATACCAATCTATCTACTTCCTTAAAGCAAATGGTTTTTATATAAACAAAGCTCCAGAGTTTTGGAAAGTTTCTGCCTGCAAAGCCTCTGAAAATAACTCATCAGGTGATAAATAGCCCAGTTGAAAGCAACAGAATCATTTATGGAAGAAGCTAAAATAGAGAAAACCCAAACCAGCAAATAGCTAGGGAGTTTAGAACAATCCAGATTTCGTTCTTGTTTTCTAATTATCTTACTGGGAAACTAAACACGAGTTTTCCCAAAATTAATGACGTTATCTTCAAGGCCAAGCAGGGAGGCCATTCATCTACTTTTGCTCTGCCCCCAGTGGAGACAGATGACATCACAGCCCCCAGAGGGCAGGCACAGCCTTGGCTCAGGGAAGAGGAGCATGCACACAAAGATAGGGATTCCCTTTCCAACGCAATCCTCTTCCTCATTCACAAGGATGGCCGGTGCCTGCCTTGTTAAAAGTGTGTTCAAGGGAAGATGCATATCATATCTTATTTGCTGGGATAAAAACCATACCCTACCCTCTTATGCCTGTGGTTCATTTCTCAAGGCTGGGAACTCAGATAAACTGCCCATCCTCTCTCAGCCGGTCCCCATCCGTGGCCTGTGAACAGTCACCGCTAGAGCAGACCCCTCTCCCTGCTTTAGGCAGTTCCTCCCACAGAGGAGCCAAAAACAGCCAGAAAGTGCTGTTCCCTGATTGTAGGTGAAGCACATCTCCGAATAATTGAGCAAGTTTATATTCTTTTTTTTTTTTTAAACAGGGCCTCACCGTGTTGCCCAGGCTGGAGTGCAGTGGCACAATCATGGCTCACTGCAGCCTTGACCTCCCTGGGCTCAGGTGACTCTCTCACCTCAGCCTCCCGAGGAGCTGGGGTGACAGATGCACACAACCACGCCCAGCTAATTTTTGTATTTTTTTTTTTTTTCATAGAGACAGGGTTTCACCATATTGTTTGGTCTCAAACTCCTGGGCTCAAGTGATCCACCCACCTCAGCCTCCCAAAGTGCTGGGATTACAGGCGTAAGCTCCCACGCCCAGCAGTTTATTTTCTTTCCTGCTAGAAAACAGCGTCTTTTACGTGTTATCATTCACCAGCTCTGTGTAGTTTGGGCTCCTTGTGTTCTGAGGTACAAGCTGAAAAGATGAAGAAATTTCAACCCAAAGGGACTGCTCTGTTATAAAAGGTGAAACCTTTTCCCCCACCCCACCCCCCCAATGCCTGCTGAATGTTACAACGGAAGCACATCAATCAGATGAGGAAGACAAATTTCAGATTGGGGGTCACAAAGATTAGCTGACCCAGATGAAGATCAAGGAAGCCTAGAGTACAATGTGAACAAAAACTGCAGAAAATACTACAAGGGCCTCTGCTCTGAGCAGCAGAATTTTTAAAAAGAAGCTGATGTCTGTGTGTTTAAATCTCAGGAGATAGTTTAGTTTCCTGGCTTCTGAAAACATCAACTCTTCCTCCCCCATAGACTAGCTGGATAGGCTTTTACACAGTTAACAAGTAGTCAACTTTTGCCGGGGAGAAGGGGTGGGCACTGCAGTAGAGGTAATCTGCTTCAAGTAATCCAGAGATGTGAATGATTCGGAATTACAAGCAAATTAAGGGGAAACTCTCCTAATGGAAGACCATAAGGTCCTTTAAACAAGAGACAGATGTTTAAAATTTACATTTTTTTTTTTTTCCAGAAGCTTATTCATTACAAAGAATTCTGTCTCACTGGTTGTTTTGTGTGTTAGCAATACACTGTTTGCTAATGCGTACAACTCTCTTTATCTAAAAAAAAGAAAATACAACTTTAACAAACATTTGTAGACTGTACATACTGTGGCCCTGCTCTAACACCTGGGGATCCAGACCCGAACCAGATACTGAAGAGTCCACTATTGGGAGGTACAAAGACCACTCAAAAATGCTGCCAGCTGAATGAAGTTCTTACATACAAGTAAAAGAGCAAATGCTATTTTTGTTCTCATCTGCTGTTCCTTCAAGTCAGTGGAAATGCCTATGCTTTTTGTAGGTACATGTCATTGCTAAAGTTGGTGGGGACAAGTCTGAAAGTAAGCCAGCTATTAGCAACTGTGCTCACACAGGTTCTATCTTTAGTTGGACTGTGAAGAACTAAAAGTGTTGAAGTAAAAGTGTTAGACTCGGTAACCATCATTCTCAGTAAACTATCGCAAGAACAGAAAACCAAACACCGCATGTTCTCACTCATAGGTGGGAATTGAACAACGAGATCACTTGGACACAGGAAGGGGAACATCACACACCGGGGCCTATTGTGGGGAGGGGGAAGGGAGAAGGGATGGCATTGGGAGTTATACCTGATGTAAACGATGAGTTGATGGGTGCTGACGAGTTGATGGGTGCAGCACACCAACATGGCACATGTATACATATGTAACAAACCTGCACATTGTGCACATGTACCTAGAACTTAAGTATTAAAAAAAAAAAAAGACTCGGCAGCCTTCTGCCACTGTTTGGGGGAAATGTTGACCGAGAGGTGTAGAGGGGGAAGAGGATGAGGTGAAGCCAGTGCCCCAGGGGCTGCAGCTCACATGCTCCATGACTTCCAGGCATGTCACTCACTGGGGGACAGACTGCCTACACCAACAGATCACTCTTCAAATCAAACACCTTTTAAAAAAATTTATGGTAGGAAGGCAAACAAGCCCCTGTTAATGAATTTGTTATTAGAGGTTCCTTGGTCATAATAAAATATGTCAAATAGCATGCCTCATGTGATCATCTGAACACCTGAACTGTTGACTGAAGGAGGGGGAAAAAAACCACTCTACCATACTTGTTTTTTTATGATATTTCCTAGCACTGGGAAGGGCAGTATTTCTTTTTAACCAGTATGACAACCACCTGTGTAGGAATTACTCTCATCATGGTAAATATGTTGGAGAGTGGCTGTCTGAAAGTCTGGCTGCATTTAGCCCAAGTCTGTTACACGATGGTGCTCTCACACACAAACAACTCCAGGCACCTCAGCATCCACAGCCTTCCATGGCTGACATGGAGAGTCAGAATGGAAGCGGGGTGGCTAGGATGGCAGGCAAGGGTCCTGGGCTCAAATCCTTATTCTTCTACTTGCTGGCAGAGGGAACTTGGGCAAGCCACCTAACAATTTTGTGCCTCAGTTCGTTGTTTTTTTTAAATCTATAAAACAGAGATACCATATCTTTTAAGATTGCTAGGTGGGTTAAAGGAGTTTGTACAACATGTAAGGTACTTGAAGAACTATGAGTCAGACATCCTTCTAACTGTTGGCCATTATCTTTTAGAAGAAAGCACCCTTGCCCTGTCATACCAAGAAGGTGCCCAAAGTGTCCACTGTGTACCTCATGTCATATTGTAAAAAACTGTGTGTCTGCTCCTGCCACGATCTATAAGAAATTCAGGAGCTGCGGGCAAGGGCTAGGTCATGGTTCTCTTTGCATTAATAACACCAGACCCAGCAGAGTATCTAATATATAGTTAAATGTTTACTAAAGTGAACAATCCACAAAATAAATCACCAAAATAAATATGTAGATACATAGCATCTCCTACTTTGTGCTGATCTTAGTTTTGTTATTCATTCCATTGCCTCTATAAGCATTACGTAAAGAAAGTAGCTACCTCTGGTGAATTAAGCACCAAATGTTGCATTAGGGCCCAGCTCACAAAAATCACAACTACTGTTTGATCACTTAGATATATTCTACATGGGATGATAGCAGAGATATTCCACATGCCTCTGTTCTCACTATTAAAAGAAAAATGCCCTGCTTTTTATCTGAAATCCAAAACATCCATTTTAGTTGAAAGGACTGTTTTGTTTATTTTTCCCTCTGTTGCACAGTATGGGAAAGAGACACTTCACAAGAAAATAAGGTCATATTACATAGTGAGTTAATGTTGTTTTCCTAAGTGTAAATCCCTAACTTTCAAGTGGTTCACCAGTGCAACACCAGTCTGTTAGCCAAAATCTTGTATGTGCACCTAACAACAGTGTCAAAATCCATGAGGCAAAAACTAATAGAACAGTAAGGAGAAATAAGGAATCCACTATTATGGGTAGCGACTTCAATATCCCTCTAGCAGAAGTGGTTAGATCCAGCAGGCAGAAATCAATAAGGGACATAGTTGAGCTCTGGCAACAGCAGAATATACATTCTTCTTAAGCTCCTGTGGAACATTCACCAAGAGAGATCTCAGGGCCATAAAATATACCTTAACACATTTAAAGGAAGAGAAATCATACAATGCATGCTCTCAAACCACAATGGAAATAAACTAGAAATCAATAACAGAAAGACAGCTGAAAAATCCCCCAATACTGGAGAGGAAACAACACACTTCTAGACAACACATGGGTCAAAAAGGAAACTCAAGAGCAGTTAAAAATATTTTGAACTAAATGAAAATAAAAATACAACTTGTGTGGGATGCAGCAAAAGCAGGGCTTAGAGGGAGATTTATAGCACTTACTGAATATATTACAAAGAAGTGGCATCTAAAATCAATACTCTAAGCTTCCACTTTAGGAAACTAGAAAGAGAAGAGCAAATTAAGTGCAAAGTAAACAGAAGAAAGATTAAGTTATTCATTTTAGTTACTGTTTTGTGGTGTGCTGAGTATCTGAAAATTAGTCATCCACATGGGATAGCACAGGCATATTTCATTTTATAGAACTTCGCTTTATTGTGCCTCACAGATACTGTGGTTTTTTGTTTTGTTTTCTTTCTTTTTTCTTTCTTTTTTTTTTTTTAAACATTTAAAGCTTGCAGCATCTATCCAACAGGAAGCATTCACTTTGTGTCTCTGTATCACATTTTGGTTGGTAATTCTCACAATTCATTATTATTATAATATCTGTTATGGTGACCTGTGCTCAGTGATCTTTGATGTTACTATTGTAATTGTTTCGGGGTGCCATGAACCACACCCATAGAAGATGGCAAACTTATCTGATCAATGGAGCAGTCAGAACACACAACATTTATTGGTCATTTCTCCATCTCTCTCCTTCTCCTCAGACCTCCCTATTCCCTGGGACACAATAATGTTAAAACTAGGCCAATGAATAACCCCACAATGGCCTCTCAGTTTTGAAGCGAAAGGAAGAGTCGCATGTCTCTCTCTTTAAATCAAAAGCTAGAAATGATTGCACTTAGTGAAGTCTGCATGTTGTAAGCAGAGACAGGCCAAAAGCTAGGCCTCTTGCTCCAGACAATTAGCTAAGTTGTGAATGCAAAGGGAAAGTTCTTGGAGAAAATTAAAAGTGCCACTCCAGTGAACACACAAATGATAAGACAGCAAAATAGCCTTATGGTTGATATGGAGAAAGTTTTAGTGATCTGGAAAGAAGATCAAACCAGCTAAAACTTGCCCTTAAACCAAAGCCTAATTCAGAGTAAGCCCCTAGTTCTTTGATTCTGAGAGAGATGAAGAAACTGCAGAAGAAAGTTGGAAGCTAGCAGAGATTGGTTCAAGAGGTTTAAGGAAAGATGCCCTCTCCATAACATGAAAAGTGCACAGCGAAGCAGCAAGTGCTGACATAGGAGCTGCAGCAAGTTATCCAGAAGATCTAACTAAGACCATTGATAAAGGTGGCTACTCTGAACAACAAGTTTTCAGTGCAGATGAAATAGCCTTCAGTTAGATGATGCCACCTGGGACGTTTGTAGCTAGGGAAACAATGCCTGGCTTAAAAGCTTCAAAGGACAGGCTGATTCTCTTGTTAGGAGCTAATGCAGCTGGTGACTTCAGGTTGAAGCCAATGTTCATTTACCATTCAAAAATTCCAAAGTCCTTATGCTAAATCTACTCTGCCTGTCCTCTGCAAATGGAAGAGTGAAGACTGATTACAGCATATCTGTTTACAGTATGGTTTACAGAATATTTTAAGCCCACTGTTGAGATCTACTGCTTGGGAAAAAATATATTTCTTTCAAAATGTTACTATTCATTGACAATGTACCTGGGTCACCCAAGAGCTCTGATGGAGCTGTACAAGGAGATTAAAGTTGTTTTCATGACTGCTAACACAACATCCACTATGCAGCCCACGGATTAAAGAACAATTTCAAATTTCAAGTCTTAAGACCTACATTTTATAATGCTATTGCTGCCACAGATTTGTGATTCCTCTGATAAGTCTGGGTAAAGTAAATTAAAAATCTTGTGGAAATGATTGGCCATTTTAGATGTCATTAAGAACATTTGTAATTCACGGGAGTAGGTCCAAATATCAACAGGAGTTTAGAAGAAGTTGATTCCAACCCTGATGACTGGCTTTGAGGGGTTTAAGACTTCAGTGGGGGAAGCAACTACAGATGTGGTGGGAATAGCAAGAGAGAGAACTAGAATTAGAAGTAAAGCCCGAAGATGAGACTGAATTGCTGCAATGTCAATAATATTTGAATGGACGTAGAGTTATTTCTTTTGGATGAACAAAGAAAGTGGTTTCCTGAGATGGAATCTACTCCTGGTGAAGATGCTGTAAACATTGTGGAAATGACAAAACAGGACTTAGAGTATTCCATACACTTAGTTGGTAAGGCAGTGGCCGGGTTTGAGAGGACTGACTCCAATTTTGAAAGAAGTTCTACTATGAATAAAATGCTATCAAACAGAATCACATGCCACAGAGAAATCTTTCATGAAAGGAAGAGTCAATTAGCATGGCAAATTTCATCATTGTCTTATTTTAAGAAATTGCTCCAGCTACCCTAACCTTCAGCAACCACCACCCTGATCAGTCGGCAGCCAACAACATCAAGGTGAGATCCTTCACCAGCAGATTATGATTTGCTGAAGTCTTAGATAATTGTTAGCATTTTTAACAATACACTATTTTTAATTAAGGTATGTAATTTGTTTAGACATAATGCTATTGCACACTTAATAGAACACAGTATAGTGTAAACATAACTTTTATATGCACTGGGAAACCAAAAAGTTCATGTGACTCACTTTATTGTAATATCTGCTTTATTGTGGTGCCCTGGAACTGGACCTGCAATATCTCTGAGGTACACCTATACTTCTCAAACTTTTCCATCAAAACCCTCATAAAATGGAAAAGAGAGGGAACTCATACCTATCCCTCTAGTCTGGGAACACAGCCTGAAGTAACCCAATGGAAGTAAAAAAAATCACAATTTACATAAAGTCTTATCTTTTATTCTAAAAATTAACTTTGATATTTTTGTTTGTTTGAGGTGGAGTCTCACTCTGTAGCCCAGGCTGGAGTGAAGTAGCACGATCTCAGTACACTGCCACCTTCGCCTCCCAGGTTCAAGTGAGTCTCCTGTCTCAGCCTCCCAAGTAGCTGAGATTACAGGCACCTGCCACTATGCCGACCTAATTTTTATATTTTTAGTAGAGTTGGGGTTTCACCATGTTGGCTAGGCTGGTCTTGAACTCCTGACCTCAAGTGATCTGCCCACCTCAGCCTCCCAAAGTGCTGGGATTATAGGTGTGAGACACCACACCCAGACAACTTTGATATTTCAATCTTGCATCCTATTCATTAACATATCTAAGTTTGTTTTAATATAGAAAACAATGTTATGACTTGCCAGTTAAGTTCCTTTTTCATTCTCTCGTTGTTCCTGTGCCAGGTGTGGTCTGTGATTCCACATATGCCATGGCATACTCTATACTAGCACTCCCATTTGAGAAGGGGACATGAAAATATACAGTCTCAGTTCACCAGAATGTGGAGGATTGCAGGCCTGCCTCATGACCCAGCCCAATTCTTATAAAACACAAAGTTCCAGAAACAATAGGAGAGAGTATAAGCAGGTTCACCATGCCTTTCAGTACAGTGAGACCCAGTGCCCACCAGTCTCTGGCCAAGTGAGACAATGGCCAGAGACCAGGGAAAGAAACGTGGTAAGTAATCCTTCCCTTCAACACCACCTAGGTAGGAGGGAAGGCAAGGTCTCATTATGAGGGTTAGAAGTGATGGGTATCCACTGTAATACACTTTATCTTCCTGGTTCTGAATATTTTCTGCCTTAATTTTCTAGTGCAATAACACATTCCGACTCATAAGAGTGGTTCATTGTAGCCATGATCCTCAGATCAATGGAACAGAACAGAAACTCGACAGACAGACCCAAGTACTCCTAAGAATGTATCAAGTGACAAAGTGGGATTTGAGATCAGTGAGTGGAGAATAAACTATTCAAAAAATGATGTTAGAATAACTGGATCATTATTTGACAAAAAGACAAGTTAGATGTTTATCCCACATCTTACACCAAAATACATACCCAAAGAATTAAAATTTAGATTTGAAGGTAACTACATAAAGGTGTGAGGGGAAATCAGAGATCGAAGAGTCACAGAAAATCCTTTCTACCCCAAGACTAAGCATTATATAAAAGTGGAAATCATAAAGGGATTATGAACAGATTTTTAGTCCCTAAAGGTTCAAAACAAAAATCACACTTTTAGTAAACCTAAATACAACTCACATAAATTTAAAAGACAAGATGACAAAATATTTTCAGTGTGTATTTTAAAAAACTGCTTACAAATCAATAATAAAATCACTAACCTACCCAAAACATGGCCTAAGGATACAAACAGGTAACTCACAAGAAAATAAATTGAAATACTCAACCATGAAGCAGCATTCAATCTTACTGAAAACCAAAGAAATACAAATTAAAATAATGAGATACCATTTTGCCAACAGAATTAGCAAAGTCTAGAGAATGACAATGTTCACAATGAGCAAATTTGGCAATAAATAGGCATTCACACATAGACAATAGAAGTATAAATGTGTACAGCTTTTCTGTTGTCAAAATATATTGAGACAAAAAGAAGTGTAAAACTTTTGACCTAGTGATCAATTTCTGATGATTCATCTATAGAAAATAATTTTAGAATGCTGATAATAACTCAGTAGCAAGAATTTTCATTTCAGGTTTGAATATTTAAAAGCTTAAAGCAATCTATATCTCCATCAATAAGGGATGGATTAATAAGTGATAGAGTTGTATAACAGAATATATCCTAGCCATTAAAAATTAATAGTTTATAGATATATTTATATATGTTTGCCACAGAAATATTTTCCCCACATACTGTAAGCAAAAAGCAGATTTTAAAACAGAATCTAGCAATGTTGTGAAGGGAAAAAAACGACTCTACAAATATCTGTATCCTTGCCCAGAAAGAAGGCTGGTAGGACACCTGGTAGTTAAACCTAGTAAGAGGATGTGTCTGGTGAGTCAGTCTGGGGGTGTTTTTACACCGTTTGCAGATTCTGATTTCTGCTTCATTTTGGGAAAACAATGTGCAGGATTGAACTGAGGCTGGTGGAAAAGGAGCCTGTCGTGAAGAGCTCACACAGGGAGATGGCAGCAGAGGATGCATGTGTTCTACGTGTTCTATGAATGAGAAGAGGCCAGCCCAGGGGTGTGCTTGTTTCGAGGGTTTTCTTTGTTGGGGGAGGAGAGTGCTTGATGAGATTCAGAAAGAGCCCAAATCCAGAAGGATTCTCCATCTGTGTGATCTATGAGTTTACCTCACATTCCTAAAAACTGCTCAGGCCCCAGGCTTGCTTTCACTCCAGTTCAGGGACCTATGATTCATCCCTGAAACCCTAATTATAACACCCGAGGTCTGCTATGTGCAAAAAACATCTGTCATTGTTGAAATCTGCTGGCAGGGAGTGCATACAGCACGCAGACCGGCCTGATGATGCGATCCTCCATTGCAAATTTAAAACCCAGAAACCATCCCAAGGTGAGAAGGGTTCCAGCCCAAAGTTTTCAGCTGCGCTCACTGACAAATAAGATGGACAGGTTATGCACACCATAATTCATGTTGCAATTCCTCAGGGCTGCTGCCGTGGCAGAAGTTACAGATCTTAAGCTCTGTCAATAAAAAAAAAAAATCTCATAAATTTGAGTTTTCCTTGTTAGTTGCTAAGAACTGGGAGAGGGAAGGGAGGAAAGTATGTAATTGCAAACCCCTTGTTTATCAGCTTCAGCCGCTTTTGTGTGACCACATTACCTGAACTATTTAGCCAGTTAATCTCCTCTGCCTCTTGGAAGTACAGTAATTACAAAGAGAATGCCTCAGACCTGGTGAGAGATGACGAAAAAGAGTAAAGGTACATCTATCCTCTCAGCACCCAGGAGAATTGTTTACTGACCTCATTCAAAGTCAGAGTAAAACCCCTAAGGAACCCAAGCTGAAGATATGGTCTCATTGTAAGAATCTACTGTTTTAACCTAGAAGTACTGACTTTAAAAACAAGACAGAAAATAAACAAAAAACCAACCAACCAACAATAAATTCTCTCATATAAGCATTGGTTGTGCACCTAATGGACACGGTGGTAAATTTGGAGGTTTTTAAGGTGTATTTGGAGGTTTTTAAGCTTTTTAAAGTTTAACAGAGCATCAAGATGCTGCTTAGCAGCCTCAGCTACAAATTACAATGTCATATACTCTCCAAATCAGAACCGGCATTGCTATAACAACTGTGGTATATGCATGTATGCAAACAAACTACAAATAACCTGAGCTTATGGGAACATTGTTACTTATGAAACTTTTCCTTCAATTTTATTTGAAAGAAGGGTATTTGCACTTTGGAAGGCCGAGGCGGGCAGATCATTTAAGGTCAGGAGTTCGAGACCAGCCTGGCCAACATGATGAAACCCTGTCTCTACTAAAAATACACAAATATGCTGGGCGTAGTGGCAGGTGCCCATAATCCCAGGTACTTGGGAGGCTGAAGCAGGAGAATCGCTTGAACCCGGGAGGCGAGGTTGCAGTGAGCAGAGATCGCGCCATTGCACTCCAGCCTGGGTAACAAGAGTGAAACTCCGCCTAAAAAAAAATAAAAATAAAAACAAAAAATAAAAGAAAGGTTTTTTTCCCCCCTAAATATCATCAAGAAAAACAAACTTTAAAATATGTCTTATCTTGGGGGCCTTGATACTTACTTTATTTCACATTTGTTAAAGTCTTATTCACTAGGCTTGGTATGGTGGCTCATGCCTGTAATCCCAGCACTTCGGGAGGCCGAGGCAGGTGGATCTCTTAAGTCCGGGAGTTTGAGACCAGCCTGGCCAACACGGTGAAACCCCGTCTTTACTAATGAATACAAAAATTAGCTGGGCATGCATAGTACACAGCTGTAATTCCAGCTACTTGGGAGGCTAAGCAGGAGAATTGCTTGAACCCAGGAGACAGAGGTTGCAGTAATCTGAGATCATGTCACTTCACTCTAGCCTGGGCAACAGAAAGAGACTCTGTCTCCAAAAAAAAAAAAAAAAAAAAATTACATTAACTGGGGCCACAGATACAAAAAAAGTTTCTTTAATTAAAAGGAGTTCATTTATAAATCTATGCTAAAATTTTAGAAATTTGAGTTGAATAGACTGTGAAGAAAATATACAATTACCAAAACTTACTCAAAAAGTAGCAAATTTGAACTGACCACTAAAAAGGGAGCAGGCCAGAAGCTTCATAGCAATTTCTTTGAAGCCTTCACAAAACTGTTGGTTTCCCTGATACTTTGACTGGCAGAACACAAAAAAGATGAGATGCTTTAAAGTTTATTTTATAAAGCTGACATAATATTGATATCAAAATCTAAAAAAGAAAACAAAACCCCGAATACTTTATAATGGATCGGATCTAGCAGTATATACAGAGAATAATACCACACAGCCAAGAAGGGTTTGTTTCAAGAATTTAAAGGTGGCTTTAACATAATTGAGTCAATCGATGTCCTCAAAACATTTGGGGAAAAAACCCCACACATTATCACCTCCTGCTTTAAAAAACTAACAAAACAAAAATGCCGACTCTTTTAGTAAATTATGATGAGACACACATTTTAACATCATAAAGAATATATGTGTATATATACGTATATATAATCAAAAAGTCAGCTTCATGCTTAACTGTTAAATGCACAAACATTATCTGTAAAGCCATGAAAAATACAAGGAAATCTACTGCCTTTTAAGAAACCATGCTCTTAAAGTCCTGGTCTGCGCTATAAGAAGAGATTAAGATATTAATAATTTAATATTTAATAAAAGATTAAAATAAGTATTTAATAAGAGATTAAAATATTAAAAGAAAGGAGGCAAAGTTGTTATTATTCAAGCTTAAATGATCATCCACCTAGAAAACCTAAAGGGGATCAACTGAAGGACTATTAGAATTAACAAAACTCATTAAGATATAAATATAAATATAAATAAGATATAAATATGAAATTTATAGAATAAACGAGTGAACAAATTCACAGTAAGGGCAAAAATACAAAATAACAGAACCAAACTGATATTCCATAAACAGATTCCAATACTTAAGAATTTAGCATATGAAAATAAGCCAGGCGCAGAAAGATAAACTTCACATGTTCTCACTTATTCATGGCAGCTAAAAATGAAAACAGTTGAACTCATGGAGACAGAGTAGAATGATGGTTACCAGAGGCTGGAAAGGGTAGTGGGTGGTATGGGAGTAGAGGTGGTTAAAGGGTACAAAAAATAGTTAGAAAGAATAAGATTTAGTATTTGATAGCAGAACAGAGGACTATAGTCAATAATAATTTAATTTTATATTTTAAAATAGCTAAAAGAGTATAACTGGATTGTTTGTATCACAAGGGATAAATGCTTGAGATCACAGATGCTCCATTTACCTTGATGTGTTTATTACGCATTGCATATCTACATATCAAAATATCTCATGTGCGCTATGAATATATATACCTACTATGTATCCACAATAATTAAAAATTGTAAAAGTGTTGGAAGGAGACTTTAAAGAAGAAGAAGAAAGCATAGTGTGTCTCATTTGAAACTGCTAGTGGCCGGGCGCGGTGGCTCAAGCCTGTAATCCCAGCACTTTGGGAGGCCGAGACGGGCGGATCACGAGGTCAGGAGATCGAGACCATCCTGGCTAGCACGGTGAAACCCTGTCTCTACTAAAAAATACAAAAAACTAGCCGGGCGAGGTGGCGGGCGCCTGTAGTCCCAGCTACTCGGGAGGCTGAGGCAGGAGAATGGCGTAAACCCGGAGGCGGAGCTTGCAGTGAGCTGAGATCCGGCCACTGCACTCCCGCCTGGGCGACAGAGCGAGACTCCGTCTCAAAAAAAAAAAAAAAAAAAAAAAAAAAAAAAAAAAAGAAACTGCTAGTAAGGCAGAACTGAGATTTGAATCCAGAGTCTGTGAGAGTCCAAGTCTTGTGTGCTTAGTTCCTATGCGACAGTATGCCCCATTTCTTATCATTTTACAGAGAAACAATTTTCGTTGTTAAAAAAAAAAAAAACAGAATTGATCATATGAAGAAAATGGAATTTCAAACCACAGGGGGAAGAGTAGATTATTCCATAAATAGCATTTGAGACTACTAACTGGTCGACCGTTTAAAAAAATGAAAATGAGTTACATCTCACAACATACTCTAGAAAAATTAGAGATAAAATATTTCAACATACGAGACCACTAAAGAATTCTAAGAAAAAAAGAAAATATTGACTGTATCTTGGAATAAGAAAAGGTTTTTCTAAATATATAAGTAACGGTAGAAAGCTAATGGGGAAAGATGTATAGTTTCTGCTACATAAAAATAAAAACCTTAGGTATGTCAAAACACCATAAACAAAACAGTAGAAGATAAAAAATAAATGGGGGAAAATACTTGCAATATATGATTGAAAAGGGATTATTATTCTTTTCATATAAACTGTTATTATAAAACTCCAAGAAAAGGATGCTCAATCAATAAGGAAAACATTTTTAAAGGTTAAGATGCAAGTAGCAAAATGACAAACGTCCAACAAATTTACTGACCCTAACAAATACTAAAACGAAAACTGGGCTGAGTTCATTTTTCTCCAATCAACTTGGCAAATGTTAAATCTAACTTACAGTGTTATGGAAGAGTCGAGAAAGTGAGAGAAAAGGCCAATTTCTAGAAATTTATTCTAAATATTAAAAGCTGTGCCAAACATTTATGTACAAGAATGTCTGTTGTATTACTTATCTTCTTTGACTTTAGGCACTATAGATTTAATATATGCTTCTTATAAAAAATTAACCAATTCAGAGCAAGACACTCTACTATACATATAGTACTGGAACCTGCCCTTTAAATTTAGTGTATTGTGAAAACCCTTCATTACTTTATTTTATTTTTATTTTTAATGTCAGCTTTTATTTTGAGATTCAGGGGTACATGTGCAGGTTTGTTACATGGGTATATCGTGTAATTCTGTGATTTGGGGTACGATTCATTGTTACCCAGATAGTAAGCATGGTGCCGAATAGGTACCATGCTTTTCAACACTTGCTTCCTCCCTCCATCCCAAAGAAAACCTTTTTTTTTTTTTTTTTGAGACAGGGCCAGGCTGGAGTGCAGTGGCTCAATCATGACTCACTGCAACCTTGACCTCCTGGGATCCGGTGATCCACCAGCCTCAGCCTCGCCAGTAAGTAGCTGGGACTACAGGCATGCGCTACCACACCCCGCTAATTTTTCTTTTTTCTTTCTTTTTTTTTTTTGCAGAGATTGCGGGGAGTCTTTCACTGGGAGCTGCAGAGTGGAGCTGTTCCTATTCGGCCATCTTTGATCCAGCCACGGAGGGAGTCTTACTATGTTGCTCAGGCTGGTCTTGAACTCCTGGGCTCAAGTGATCTGCCTACCTCAGCCTCCCAAAGGGCTGGGATTACAGGTGTGAGCCACCTTGCCTGGCCAGAAAACCTTTTAATAGCTAAATCTTTTAAACAGCTACCTAGTAAATCATTGCACTGACATAGAAAAATAAAGGATTTAAGAAATCTCCTTAAATAATTGTAGCAGTGTGGTACTAGCAACTTGTTCTTACAAACAATTCAACAGTCACCATCTCCTACATTTTTCTTTGCACATTTCAACATGTATTCATGTAGGATATATCAAAAAGTGAAACTGATGACTCAGAAGTTATGCCCACTTAAAATTTGTAGCTATTGCCACACTGACTTTTTAAAAAATGTTGTATCAGTTAATATTCCCACAACAATGTGTGGAATATTCATAATAGTGACAAATAGGAAAAATCTATGCGGTCAAAGTGCTTCAAAATTCATTAAAATATATATAGTCAAGGGAATATTTCCCAGCCACTAGAAATATTATAGATGAATGTTTAATGACACAAAAAATGTTTGTTGGCTGGTGTGGTGGCTCACGCCTGTAATCCCAGCACTTTGGGAAGCCAAAGCAGGCGGATTGCCTGAGGTCAGGAGTTCAAGACCAGCCTGGCCAACATGGAGAAACCCTGTCTCTACTAAAAACTCAAAAATTAGCTGGAAATCACTTAAACCTGGGAGGCAGAGGTTGCAGTGAGCCTAGATTGTGCCACTGCACCCCAGCCTGGGCAACAGAGCGAGGCTCCATCTAAAAAAAACAAAAACAAAAACCAAAACACAAAAAACAACAACAAAAAACTATTATGAAAGATTAAGTTACAAAAACAAGTACATTAAACAGTGTGAACCCACTGGAATACATATACGCTTTTAAAGAATACTTGCCCTATCTATATAATAGTATAAGAATAGGATAAGAATAGATACTTATACTGTCTATATAATAGATAATACAAGTATAATAGATATTATACTATCTATATAATAGATACCTATATCTATAAAAGATCAATAGTATACTATAAAGAATAGATCCATCAAGTTCTAAAACAAAAAATCAGTTATCTTTCAGTGGTGGAAATATAGGTCATTAAAACACTCTCTTTCACTTGTCTTAATTTTCCAAGTGTTCTAGAGAAAAAATATGTTTTTGCAATTGTGAAGACATTAAATTATAATCTATTTTTTAAAAACAATAAAACACCATCCTGAAGACTACAAGTATTAGTGATGCAAGACTTTATATGCAACCTCCCTTGATTGTCATAATAAAAAATTTTTCGGGATTAACATGAATACCACCAAGTGTTTGCCAACTGAGTACCTCAGAGTATCCTGCACTGAGTCCCCAAGAGGTCATCAAATACTTATTGGTCCCTGCTGAGGCTCGGCCTGTGCTCAGAGGTGCCAAACACAGAGATGAGGAGGAAGAAGCTCTCAAACTGATAGAGGAGAGAGGTTAAGCACCAACCAACATTAATCCAAACCAGAACACAGTGGGGCCAGGGCTCTGCTACTGGGGTTCCCAGCCAGAAAAGTTAACACATTTCAAGATGAAAACTGGTGAAGCAATGGCAGCCTGCTTGTTACAAAAAGGGGTTCCGTCTTGAGGAAACCCTAACCAGCAAAAAACACTTCAAGGGTACAAACGCGAAGGTGAAGAAAACGGAAAGCCTTTCACAGTAAGGGAACAACAACAACAAAAAAATTTAAAGCCAAAAGTGCTGGGCATAGAACTCACTTAACTAGGGGAGCAGCTCCATGTGAAACAAATTTGCTTCCTCTGACTTAGAGCACTAGCAAAATACATTAAATTCCATCTCAATAAACTTCCAACTTTTTCTAAGTCCAGGTAGCAACTATTTATTTCTTAAGTCATACTCAGTACAACAAATGTGTAATCTTTAACAGAATTTACCATTTTACCCAGTTTTTACCTAGATTTTTAGTGTTATTCTAAAGGGAATGTGCCTTGAACTTGAAGAGCTCCTAAGAGATGGTCTAGATTTCTGGCTTTCTTGAGTCTATGAAAGATTTTTATACTTGACATTTCCTAAGGGGAAGAAAAGGCTAAACAAAACCAAAAGCCATCGTATAAGTCTCCCAATCTTCCTCTATCTAGGTGCAATCTTAAACATATTAGCCCTTTAGCAGAGAACTATGTTCATATTTTTAAATTAGGTGATTAAAAATATTTGAAACAGCAGCAAAACAATGGTCAGCTTTTGGCAATCCAAAGGAAAAGGTGATATGATTAGTACTGGTAAGCTTAAGTTTAATAACTTAGGGTCATTACATTTTCCATGGATAAAGAACAAGAACACTTAAAATTAAGAGGTCTCAGTGAGAGGGCTAACTCTGTCCTGGTCAGCAAGACAGGCCTTAGAATTGCCTTTAATAACAGCTGGTAAATTCACGGTGGCATTTACAAACGTCTGAACGTACTTTAGGTAAGATGCAATTGGTTAAGCCAAACGTTTCCCTGACAGCAACTGACTGAAAAGCAGTGGTTCTCCAAGTGTCCCTTCTGCCCTCTCCCCATCAGCAACATAACTACACCTGGGAACTTGTTAGACAGGCGAAACTCCCACCCACAGAATCACAACTGCAGCAGAGAGGGCCTGGCAATCCATTTTAACCAGCCCTCCAGGTTATTCCAATGTAAGGCCTGCTGTAGAAGATACTACAGAGGTCTTGAGTATGACATCAAGCACAACATGCTTAATTCAGTGTGTACAAGCCATTTTCATTTCCGTTCACCAAACCTCCTCTTCCCGTTGCCCATCCCTTTTAGAGGGCAGTGCAAAGAGTAGGACTTTGTTCAAGACACACTTTGAAAAGGTCCTTAGATAGGCCTAATGGAAAAGTCATCTATTTTTCATGTTACCACAGTAACAGTAACAAGAAGCATCATTTATTCCTATAAGAAAAGTCCCCATTGCAGGGGACATTGAGTATTTACAGAAGGATCACTTCATCCTGAGGAACCCAAAATCTGGAAAAGCAAATATGGAAAACTCAGCCTCCAAGGCTTCCATATTCACCTTTACAGCCCATGTTCTAAGCGAACACTCCCTAATTACGGCTGCCCAATACGGAAAACATGTGTCCTAGGAAAACCTCCACTGTCTACTCTGAAAGACATCACGTCCAGTAACAGAGAAAACGAATGTCTTATTTCAGTTCCCATACTGGTCCCTCAGTCTTGACTTAAACAGGGAAGGTGATCTATTTCGCCTCTGCCCATCCTTAATGCTACTTCGTGTCCTATGACATCATTCTTTAGGTCCACATTCAGTCCTTACTTATGGGAGTTGCCATAAAAATAATAAAGCTTATCTCTGGATTATAAAACCCATTTTTGTATCATAAAATCAATTGCATTTTGTGTGCAGTCCTTATTTTTTTTTCATAAATAGCTTCCATATTTACCATCTCATTTGAGTCTTACAACAGCTTATGAGGTGGGCACAGTTTTATTATTCCCACTTTACGGACGAGAAAACTGGAACTTAGTGCTAACCTCCATAAACAACTGATCGTTGAATATTAAAGAGGAGATACAAACGCTTTGCATAAAAAAATTAAAGAATTCATGATGTCTAAAAGAACCTCCAGATTTGCTTGAATTTGTCATCGGCCAAATAATATTCACCAGAAATTACCTAGGTAGGTTTTTAGGTTGGGTGATATTTTTCTAAGGAATGGTAAAGAGCCTGGAGATGAGATAAATGAAAACCTACAAACTCTCCCAGTTATACAACTCATATAACCTGCAATGATGTCTGGAATTCTATGGGGTTCAAAGTAACAACAACGACGACGATGATGATGATGATGATGATGAGATTAAGCTCTTACTACATACCAGGTATATATATTTAATATATACATTAAATATATTCAACAACCCTGTTAATATCCCCATTTTGCAGGTGAGAAAAACAAGGCACAGAAAAGCTAAGTAACTTGCCCAAGATGACACATCTTGCTCTGTGAACACAGAGGAGGAAATGTAACTGGAAATGCCAAGCCCCTGTGCGGTCTGCCTGCCAGTGATGGAAACCTGACATGGGAGGGCAGCCACCACAGGAACCTGGATTATGTTTCCAGTGTTGCCATGTGGGCAACAGTCTTCACATTCTCTTACTCAAAACATTAATCAATGCTTAGGTTCCAAGTAATCAAACATTAACTGAGACTCCTAACAGCCTGTTCCTTCTCAGATTAGGCCCATGAAGGTTTCCTAGATCTTGGGTAGCGATGCAACACCGGTTAACTCTCCTGGAACTGCCTTCAACTATTTAAGAAAAATCAGAGGGGAAAGCAGCTTTGGAGGAAACGTGCAAAGTAAAGCTATATGTGGGAGGCAGCAGTTCTAGTAAATGCACAGAACTCACAGATCTGATTTTTCTTTTAAAGACATGTAAATAAAAAGGAGTCCTCACTGGTATAAATTACTCCTGCCTTTTTTTTTTCCTCCACTTTTTTCAACTGCGCACATTTTGGAACTGTGTGAACCAGCTCTTACATATTGATCAATCTTTTAAAGTTTATACATCATTTTCTTAAGGAAGGAAACAAAGATCAAGCTGAAAAGAATATTCAGGCAAAGGAGAAAAATCACACGATGAATGAATGCAGTCTTCGTGGGCGAGTATTCTGGGATGGCAGCGTGGGGTATAGGGACAACTTTCAAACACTTACTCAAATGTGCTTAGCCTCATCATTTCCTGCCTCTAATTTTTACCGAATAACCACCTTGAGATCCCAGGAATTCAATAGGAAACTCAATTGAACAGCAAGTTCCAGGGTATTCCACATAATCTCTCTTTAAGGCAAAGTCCCAAAACTGAGAGATGGGACTATAATCACCACAAGTTAGGTGACTTTTCATATTCATATTCCTTCCATGTTCTTTGACAATCCTGGTCCAACTACTTACTAATTGTGGACCCTGTGTGCTTTACTTTCCTCTGCTATATAATGAGTATAATATTAATACCTTCTTTATCAGGTTGGTGTGAAAACTGAATGAATAAATGTAAAGCACTTGGACTGTGTCTGACACAGAGTAAAATGCTCGAATAGTGTCAGCTGTTATTATTACTACTACTTACTACTATTATTTGCAAAAACACTACAAGGGATAATTATATCCAGGAAGCTTCCCTTGTATCGGTAATGTTTTATTGCTTTTTCTAAAATTTAAATCAGAGCAACAGTCAATACATGCACACAAAAAAGGCAATTATTCAAAAAAGTGGGGGAAAAGCCTCCCATACCCATGTCACCTGCTGGTGAGTTTCAGGTAAGGGTGTAGCTGGGAGCATCCGGTTCCAAGACTGCCTTGTATTTCTCTTAGAGGATGCCTCCCCTTCTGCTGCGGTTTTTAATCAGCGTTTCTAGGGCAGGGTTGCAGGCGGGGTCGTGAACCCCCTGGAGTTGAACAGGGAGCTGGGTGAGGCTGCGGCTCTGGGCATTTCTGGTGAGGGGTTCCACGGCTTTCCACAGACTCTAACGACCCTGTAGCGAGCCGCATGCTATACAGGGTTAAACTCGCGGCATATCGAACGAACAATTGACTTCACGGAAAACTGTAGCAATAACCGGGACACCTGCACTGTTAATCAGCTATCTCAACACCAGAGAGAACCACCAGCACAAGGGGCAAGAGCTGGCCAGGCGGCGCAAGGCGCTGCGCCCTCACTGCGTCCAGACAGACCTGTGAACTTCACCGCCAAAGAACTCACCGCTCCGCAGACCCGACCCGGGAGAGGGGTTCAACTTCCCCTCCCCTTCCCCATCCCTCCTTCATTGGCAAGGACATACTCAAAGGAAACTGGCAACGCTCCGCCTAGGGTTTCGCTCCTGCCCTCGGCTGACACCGAAACCACTTCTCCCAGGGAAGTTAATTAAAGGAACCATTAATCCGCACAAAAATCCAAAACCTACCCCCAAAGCTCAAGAGCCCTGAAAGGAGATTGAGGGCGCCTCTGCGGATCGTGAACATCTCTGCTTGTCGCTGGGGCTTAGGGGTGGGCAGGGGGTGCCAAAGGGGCGCAGGCAAGACCCGGCCAGAGCGTCAGACGCCGGCCCCCATTCCGAGGCAGCCCAGTCTACACGCCAGCGATGCCGGCTGAGCCGGGCTTGGAGGCGGCCAGGTAAGCAGGTAGGTGTAGGCATGTGTCTGAGCAGACACACAGCCGCGGCGGATTAAAGTTCAAGCCGGTTCACACTCCGCTTCCCCTTCCCAGGCGTTCTCAGGCACGGCCCAGGCAGCCACTTTCCCGGGGAAGCCTGGGCGCTCGACCGGACAGTCCCCTCTTTGTCATTCTTAATGACTCCCCTTGCCTCCCAGGCGCCAACCCATTGAGACTATTCGCCTCTCTCCACTCTCCCAGGCTGGCGCAGAAACCCCCGGAAAGGGGAGCTCGGCGGGGACCTGGGGAAGCAGGGTGTCGCGGGGCGCAGGGGGCGCCGCAGCCAGAGTACGTACCCAGCGCGAACAGGGCGAGCTGTCCAGCCGAGGGGACCATTTTACGGGCGGGCGGGCAGCAGGCGCTCCAGCCTCCTGCCCTACCTGCGGTGCCCGAGTGGCGGAGCGGCGCCGCGGTGCGGGGGAATAAGGCGCAGACCAGGCCTGCCCCCGGCGCGGGCGGGCGGAGGGAGGACCGAGCGACTCTCTGCTGGCACTGGCCCCGCAGCGCTGCCCGCCGGGCGGAAATAGGCGGCTACCGTCACCTCCTCGCCACTCGGCGACCGGGGCACGGCTGACCCCCCCTCCCGCCCCGATGGGGGTGCCCCCCAGAGGGCACAGAGGGTGGGGGTTTGGGGTAAGGGGCGGGGACGCTGAGTGCACCGAGCAGGGCGCGGGCTGCTGGGCGGGGCGACCTGGGATCCCAGAGCCTGGCGGCGCGAGCTGGGCACCCGGGCCAAGGAAAAGGCAGGAAGCGCCTGACTTCAGACACCACCCCCGACTGTCAGCGCCGTGCGGCAGCAGACTCTAGCGTGCGGGGTCGGCGCGCGCCGCGCAGCCGGATTGTCCTGGGCCGCAGTGGCGGCTTCCAGGCTCTAGGCGGCGGAGCGGAGCCGCCTGGGCGCCCGTTACCTACATCGAGGGGCCGCTCCTGGGGCATCTCTGGGGCGGGGAAGGCTGGAGGCTGGGAACGCAGCCAGGAAAGGGACCTGCGAGTTTCGCCGGTCGCTTGCCAAGACTTGGCTCAAGGAGAGTGGTTCCCGAATCAATGAAGAATTTGTTAAACTAGGTTTCCCACCTGTGCCCCAGTCCCCATCAATTCTGCAACGCCTGCCGCCTTACCTCCCAGGCAGGCCACATCGTAATGATCAGTCTTCGTACTTCTGGCCTGGGGCTGATAAAAGATGGGTCTCTATGACGAATCTGGTTATACAGCACCACCAGCTGAGGCCAAGAGCCTGCTAGCCTGCCACCAAGTGTACCCCGAAAGAGGGGTGTGTGGGCCCGAGTCACCTGGGTGGTTCTTTCAGGATTTGTGACTCTGAGGTGGCCCCTGGTGCTGGAATTTGGGGATGAGGAGGGGATACAGGGAAAACATTCTGGGCGAAGAGTGGAAGATCCATAGGTTCCTTGGTGACCCTCATGGGGACAGTACACCCGGGAGAGTCATGTTCTGCAGGTACCCAGAGCTCACGGACTGACCCTCCTCTCCTGCCTCCTCTGGCCTAGGTGCTCCGAGTAGATCCAATTTCCTTGGAGGTGGGGGTGGGGGGTGTTGGGCCTGGGGAATCTATTGCTGCTTACTTGGGGAGGCTCAGGCTCTCACCGTTGACTTTTGCCCAGTTTGTTTCATGTAAGTAGAGCAACCTAGTTTCAAGAAGGAAGCACCAGGTCATTGGTCTCAACATTTGGGCAGGAAGCACCAGTGTAAATCATTCCTTTCAATACATTTGTTGGAGCATACTTTGTTCTTTTAGGGTAACTCTTTTCCTTGGTCCACCCCATGTGTGTACAAGACACACATGCACTTCCTTTAGTAGGTTGTCCCTGACTCCCACTTCCTTCAGGTTGATCTTGACCTACTCTGGTGGTTTCCCTGTCTTCTCCCTAAACAAGTCTGCCTTGGCTACAGAAGGGGAGGAATCAGGGGTTCCCCCACCCTTCTCCTGTTCCCCAGGACTGGAGAAGGACCTGACTCCTTGCTTCCTCCTGGAACACGCAAATCAAGCTCATTGTGGCTGAGGGATGGCTGCCCAGCTGGCTGAGAGTCATGCTCAGCAGTTTCTGCTTATCTGCCCCCTACCTCCAAAGTCAGAGGTGGAGGGAAGTAGCAGAATCAAGCCAATTTCCTTCATGATTGGAAAATATTTTAAATCAAGAGGTAACTTGCAGGCCAGGCACGGTGGCTCACACCTGTAATACCATCACTTTGGGAGGCTGAGGTGGGTGGATTGCTTGAGCTCAGGAGTTCAAGACCAGCCTGGGCAACATGATGAAACCCCCATCTCTACTAAAAATACAAAAAATTAGCCAGACATGGTGGCGTGCGCCTGTAGTCCCAGCTACTTGGGAGGCTGAAGCACGAGAATCACTTGAACCTGGGAGGCAGAGGTTGCAGTGAGCTGAGATTGTGCCACCGCACTCCAGCCTGGGTGATAGAGCAAGACTCTGTCTCCAAAAAAAAAAAAAAACCCACACACACAAACAAACAAAACAGATAATTTGCCATCTTACAAACTAAAGAGTATCCAAATCAAAGTACATTTTAATGCTTGAAAAGCATTAATTCTCCCTCCAAGATTTTCAAAAGCTGGTCCATATCTACAGTTTTATAACCTTCCAATTCATTCATTCAAGTCCAACAGGTCATGAGGGGCTGTTTTTTTTTTTTTTTTTTTTTTTTTTAACTTAAAGGTCATTTTTCAGTAAACTGAAATGAAATGATTTTTAAACATTTAGTCATAGAGGAAACCTAATATCCTAAATTGTTGATGCTCTAGCATTTGCATTTTATATATCTCATTTAATCCTCACAATAATCTTATGAGATAGACCCCATCCCCCTTTTATAAGAGAACAATCAAGGCGGTGAATTTAGTAACTTATCCAGAATTACACAGGCAATAAGGGGCAGAGCTTGATTTTGAAGACAGAACAAGCTGGTTCCAAGGCTCATGTGCTGGCTTCTATGCTATGCTGCCTCTGTTTCCACATTTTTAATAAGGATAATGCTTAACTCATTGGGTTGATATGAGTACTAAATACAAGAATTTATTTGCATAGTTAGCACAATATTTGACATCAACAAAGCTACCTCTTATTTAAAAGAAAACTCCCTCAGTGGACACACCTTTCCCTTCTCTTAGTTCCTTTCCACTATCTTTATGTTATCATTTTCATATCAGCTCCTTTGCTTGAGCATATGCACGTACATGCACGTGTACACCTCTTCCTATGGGAAATATCTTCACAGATGAATCAGGAGGTATGAAGTTGTTTCTCAGCCTGTGGTGTGAAAGAAATTAGAAAAAAAATGACAGAATGCAATTTAGAGCAAAGCAATCATTTCTCCTAAAGGGTGGTGCGACATTTTGTATTGGAACACCTCACTCTCTGAGCCAAGTGAAATTCCAACTGTAGCCCCTTGAAGCTGTGTGGAGACTCAGGTATGCGCCTTCACCTACAGACACTGCATCTGCCTGGCTTGGCCACTGCAGCTCCTGTTTCTCTGCATGTGGAGCCTGATAATTATGTGGCCTTCCCATTAAGAATCTGCCTGGACTGCCTTTGCACACACTTGCTGCAGCTGGTCTTGAGCTCAGTATAATCTCTTCTGCGAGAAGCCAATCACAGCCTCTCCTCCCTGTGCAAACAAGAGAACTACGTTATGCTCTACTGAGAGCCAGTAAAACCCCCTGTCAGTTTTCCCTTTCCTTTCTCCTACATGCTTATTATAGAGGGTATGTTTAAAGAGCCCCCTTCTTCACTGTGATCAGCCTCCCCTTCCTTCCTGATTCATCTGTGGAAGTGATTGTGGAGTTGTGAGCACCAGAGCCTTCCTTGAATAATTCAGGCCAGCTGAGCTTGCTGTTTTAGATCAGCAGTTACCCAAGATACTGGGGAGTGAACAGCCCAGACATTCTTTGGGAGGACGCACAGCCATGGGCCCAGCATTGAAGGAATTACAATTCCCACAGTCAAGCCCCAGGGAGCAGTGACTGGGCTGGCTTCAGGTGGCTGCAGGACCTTCCTGGGTGACAGCAGCAGACAGCCGGGCTCAGAGGGAAAACAGGATGGGGCACCTGGTGTAGTGGGAGGGCAAAGGAGAGATGTCATCTGTGTATACGAAAGAAAGAGAGGGAAGTTTTATTAAGGACTCTGGAGAACTGTGTTTAGGGAGAGTGAGGAGATTTTAATGTGTTAAGGGGATTTAGAAAAAGAAATCTATTGTCTAAATATCAGCTCCCTCTGGGGCCTTAGCTATTAGTGTGTTCCTTATCTCTTGCCAAAGGAAAAAGTAGGAAACCTTATGCTGGGCTCATTTGTACAGTTTTCATCACCAGCATAATGGGCAAGGTAAGAAGAGATAAGAGGCATTTGCTTTGTTCTCAGCTACCTTGGTGATTTTTGTTGCCAGTGTTGTCCGAAGACTGGTCTTACCTTCTGCTTAACATCTTCCATCCCCCAGCTCTCAGGCCTACCTTTGGAATGCACATTGAAGTTGAAAATGAAGCTCAAATCTTTCCTTTCCAGAGATTTCACAGAATGGCTCTAAAGCCCAGTACTGAAGTGTGGAGGTTGGTGTTCCACTAGTGGTCCAAGCAGCTCCACGTCCTAGTCAAGGTGCTAGGTCAGAGTCTCTAGGATTCAGGGTCACCAGGTGGCTACCACATGAAAGACATTGTATAGTTTGTGAGCTTCCTAGACAACAGGATGCAGTAGCGGTACCCACAGGATGGAGCACAACTGCTGTGAAGCCGTTCCATTAAGCGTGCTTGGAGGCAGGATAACTCTGCATTCAATTCTGTCCTCCTATCTTTGCTACTGTCCTCAGCAGTCTCAACCACACAGCCATACCCTTCTGGAGACTGGAAAGATTGCCCTAGCAGGAGTGCCCCTGGGAAAGTCCTAAATCAAGCACCCAGAAATCCTCAGGCAAGTACACTTAATGATGTTGATGGAAATAGGGTAGTGATGATTAACAGAAGCAACAGAGAGATAGGAGAAAGAAAATATGAAGAATCAAGGAAGGAGAAATCAAAGAACTACAGAGAGCTGAAAAGGTGGCTTGATAATTTATTTTTCAGTGATGGGTCAGTGTGCCTGATAAACTCAAGAGATTCTCCCCAAGCTCGGAGGAAAAGGGAAAATAAATTGGGACAGCTAAGGTATGAGACAAAGCCAAAGCCAGAATATCCAAAATAGTAATGGAGCGCTCAGAAACAAAGAGAGCTGATAGAGAAACTTCTTACATCCCCCAGAAGGAAGGACTAGTGATGGCAAGAAGGTGTTAAGAATCCCATAGGTCTATAAGGTGGAGAGGATCTTGTTTAAAGAGACTATGAAAGATGCAAGGATAAACTTGCATTCTGTGACAGACGTCCAAACCGTCACATTGAACATCTCATCCCATCCCCACCCCCTGCTTCCAAACTCCCATTGAAGAACCAAAGGAAAATAATGTTAGGGGAAAATCTATGTCATTGTTCAAAACTGAAAGAAGGATTCCACCCACATGCCAGACGTTGTAAGGAATTTCTGTAAGACTTAATGCAGATGAGACTAGTTTGACAGAAGGATTTGACAACCTTCAATTCACCTTAGAGAAAAGCCTCTCCAGGGAAGGACCCCCACCCCCAACCCCAGACTCAGTAATGCTCCCAAACTGGTGATGACAAGAGCTGCAGGCAAAAATAAACCACAGAGGCTGGGCACGGTGACTCACGCCTATAATCCCAGCACTTTGGGAGGCCGAGGCGGGTGGATCACCTGAGGTCAGAGTTTGAGACCAGCCTGATCAACACAGCGAAACCCTGTCTCTGCTAAAAATACAAAAAAAAAAAAAAATTAGCTGGGTGTGGTGGTGGGCACCTGTAATTTCAGCCACTTGGGAGGCTGAGACAGGAGAATCTCTTTAACCCAGGAGGCAGAGGTTGCAGTAGGCCGAGCTCGCGCCACTGCACTCCAGCCTGCGCGGCAGAGCGTGACTCTGTCTTAAATAAATAAATAAATAAACATGTGGGGCAAGTCTCCATCCTCTTGAAACATTTAGGAAGTGCCCAGGTACTGGGGTGCATACAGAGCAGGGATCCCACTGAGGGGATCCTAATTCGGTGCCTGGTACAGAGAAAACATTGCTGGGGAGCAGGGGCGAAGGCAGCCACACAAGCTCCCTGCTGGCTTTATGTGTTTACAGCATGCGGGGAAAAGAAGCTCTTCAATATGAAGGCAAAACTCCGCTCTCTTGGGGGCCCCCACAGAGCACCACTGGCTCTTAATAGTTTTCTTTCATCTCTTCACTCCACATTTGTTCATTGCAAGCCTGTTGTGTTCCAGGCACTGGATAAGACACTAGGTATTCAACAATGGACAAGTAAAGTGTTTTCTGCTTTGTGGAGCTACTCAGGCAAAAGAATCAGGTTACCTCCAAAGTTAAAAAAAATCATAATTGACATTGACATTTGACATAATTGCCAAAGTAAACAAAGCAATACTCATGGAATTTTGAAGGGAAATGATTGTGACACAAAATTCTGTTTCTTACCAACATATTTCAGATAACCTATTAAAAAATAAACCATTTATGTACCACTCCAAATGAAAACAAAAGAATCCACAGAGAATATTCCAGCCAAGCAAATAAGCTCAATAAAGTAAAAGAAATGTCAGTGAATGACAGCAATAAAATTTAATGTTGAACCCAATTCCTGATTTTTAATATGTTGTACTGCTCACTGTTGGTTGTCAATAGGATGGAAATTTTACTTTCCTTCCTGCTAACAGAATCCCAATTATGTTTGGTGGACAGCATGCCTCTGCCCATAGGAGAAGCAAGACAATGCCTTGGCCTTTGCTGATGATTAACCTGGGGGCAGACACATGACTAAATCTGGCCAGTGAAATGTCAGGGGGAGTCTCCTGTTAGGCTTTTTGGGGAGGAATTTGCTTCTTGATAAAGACAGGCAGCAAGGTAGCTTGACTTTCTGCCTCGAAGTTGGTTGTCAAAAGATGAAATATCTGGAGTTGTGGCATCCATCTTGTGACTCTGAGGAGGCCAACAGAGTCTGAGACATGCCCACCTTGACACTGAAGAGCTAGCTGCTGAGCCAGCCCTGGACCTGTTTCTTTCTCCCATGTTTCTGTGTGGGGTGATTACAATCTCCATAATGCCTGAGATATGGCAGAAAGTTCTAAAACAACATACATGAATTAGGAGTTGGGACTAAATAATAATAAAATAAATCTAAAGGCCCATATTATTGTCTTAGAAACTGGGAGGACGGGGTGGCATAGGAGAAGGGAAAGTAAAAATGTGCTTCTTTTCCTTCCTTCCTTCCTTCCTTCCTTCCTTCCTTCCTTCCTTCCTTCCTTCCTTCCTTCCTTCCTTCCTCTCTTTCTCTCTCTCTTCTTTTTTTTTTTTTTGAAGTCTCACCCTCTCACCCAGGCTGGAGTGCAATGGTGTGATCTCGGTTCACCTCCACTTCCTGGGTTCAAGTGATTCTCCCACCTCAGCCTCCCAAATAGCTGGGATTACAGGCATGTGCCACCACACCTGGCTAATTTTTGTATTTTTAGTAGAGATGGGGTTTCACTGTGTTGGCCAGGGTAGTCTCAAACTCCTGACCACAGGTGACCACTCCTGCCTGCCTCAGCCTCCCAAAGTGCTGGGATTACAGGTTTGAGACACCATACCAGGCTCATCTTTTGTGGAAGAGAATTAATAGCTACTGTGAAATCTTTCCTCTGATAGAGAAATTTAAAATTTATTTAAAAAGTTAAAGGTAACTAGTAATAGGATAAAAATAGAATTTATCCAAATTTCTAAAAGAACAAAGAGAGTGAGCAAGAGATGTTGTGTGTAATATTAACGTAGCAAGAAGAAAGAACAAAGAAAATCCCAAGATAGAAAAGCTAGGAAGCATATATAATGTGATTAGATTGGTAGAAGTAGGCACAAATATATCTGTGTTCTTGTTAATCATGAATAGGCTTAACTGCTCCTTTAAAACACAAAATCTGACTAAAGGCTTGTAAGAAACACACCCAATAGTGATTTATATCACTATTAAGCAAAAACCATTGCTCAGTAAATGCAAACCAAACAAAACCTGGGGAGGTGATACAATGAGGAGAAAACAAAAATTCACTACAGAAAAGAAATTAATATATACACAGGATCATTTTAGTCAAAACTATTAGAAATATAAGAAAAACTACAAGGGCAAATTTATAATTCCTTTGTATTGGTAGACTGTAACATTAATGGCCCCCAGTGAAGCAAAATTCCCATTACCCTGTCCTTGTGTAATCCCCTCCCACATGGACTGTGGGTTTGGCCATGAGACTTACTTTGGTTGATGGGACGTGAGTAAAGAGAATGATGCATGCAGAGACTTCATAAACTCCTGTGCATTAGGGCTTGTGCTCTTGGAATGTTTCTGCATCATGAACAGCTGCCAATCTAGTCTACTAGAGGCTGACGAGGGGCCGCATGGGGCACTGCCCCCATTACTGAACCCAGCCCCTCACCCCACCTACCAGTTGAATCTGGCTGTAAGAGTGAACCCAGTCAACCCACAGAATTGTGAAAAATAATAAAATGCCATTGTTTTAAGTCACTAAATTTTAGTGGGGCTTGTTATGCAGCAGTAAGCAATGACCACACTTTGTCAAACCCGAGCATCTTTCTGTCTATGGCTTCTCAAAAGGAAAGAAATTAAGTAAAATTATGATTAATTTGAATAATTTGTCCAATATAATTAATAAATACAAATCAAAATTTTCTACTCTGTAAATATATATTCCTTTCAAGTATCTTTAGAAGATTTTTAAGAAATGATCATATGCCAACCCTCAGGATCTTAAGTAATTCTAAGAAAACACTTTTTAGGTTATAGCCATTGACTATAAGACAATTAAACTAGAACTTAATAACAAAAGGACAACTTAAACATCTAATCACTTGGAAATAAATTTTTTTTATCCATACTACTCTCAGATCAAAGAGAAAGTGAATGCTACAAAATGATTATGAGAGCAAAATCAAAACATTTGGGATTCAGCTAAAGTTATATGCAAAGAAAAATTTGCAGACACAAATTTTCTTTTATTATCAAGAAACAAAACTCACTAAGGTAACAAAAAGTAACTGAAATGAGAAGGAAAAAGCAATAAAGTAAAACTAAGGAAGGCAAAAATATGGGTTTACAATTAAAGCATACCTTAATGAATTTAAAGATTGGAAAGCAATACAAGAGCATTTCGAAAATAATGAAACCATGACAAGACTAATCATGAACAGTAGTGAGAAAATTAAAACTGCACAATGTTGGGAATGAGAAGTGGCATAGAAAAGGTATTTTAATTATAAGAAAATGTGTAATTGAATGTTAATGAATTTTAAAATTTTATTTAAATTAATAAATTTTCCAGGAAAATGTAATTGCTAAATCGACTCAAGAGCTAGAAAACTTGAAAAGACTAATAATCAAAGAAGAAAGGGATATATTGTTAAATAATTACTCTATAAAAAAGGCCTGTTCCAGAGTTATACCGTGGATTTCTTTTCACTCAAGAAATTTCATGTTCTTGCTGTTTAAAATATTCCAGAACATTAAAAAAGAATGAAAAAGGTCCCCATTCAGCTTCTGAAACTAAAGGAATCCTGATACCCCAAACTAACTAAATTAGCAAAAACAAAAAGCAAAAAAGAAAAGACCGATCTGACCTAACAGTATGGGTGAAAAAGGTAAGTAAAATGCTACCAAATCAAAGTTCAAATGGCATGAAAAATCATACACTGTGACAAAGTAGAGTTTGTTCTAGTAATTCAGGTAATGTTTCATTAATATAAATAATTACATCTTAAAATAAAAGATAAAACTGATAATTATCTACAGTGGCTGGAAAATTTCTTTGTTAACTGGAAATAGGATATTTCATTTATGTAAAGAATACCTCTGTCAAATCAGCGTTGATAAAATCCTTCGTATTAAGACATTTGGAGTATTCTTATTAATGGGACCAAACACAGATCACAATTTAACCACAATTATATAACATTTTCCATACAGTTTGATTTGTGGTGAAGAATCTTAAGGTTTTTTGATACTGAGTACATTTATCCATTCTTTTCCCCACTTCAAACAAGGTATTGTTTGAAATAATACTTTTATCATATGGCAAATTATTTAATATTCCTGGTTCCATGCTCCCCCCCTCAGGATTTATATTCTGTATTAATTATTTGTCTGTCTCTGTCCCCTTCCACAACTTCACACTGTTTTGCATTAGTTTAACTTCATAATATAAATTATTGATTTTTCGGGTCACCTACACCTTGGAGAGTCTGATGAAAACTATGAGCTGTTTTGCCTGCTACTCCCATATATATTTATGTTTATATCCATGTCTCTATATACCAAATTGCACATATTATTATAGGTATTTATAGACTCTCTGAAATTTATGATGGATCCCAGGTTAACAACATCTGCAGTAAATATTCATCTATGCTTATTCTAGCACATTTACATTTTACATTTTTTCGCTCTTTAACTCAATGGAAATGTATTTTGATGACTATTTACAATATATTCCAAAAAATGTACAGTATGATCCAATTTTTGTCCCTCCCCATAAATATGTTATATACATGCACAGAGAAACAGGAAGCTACAGATACAGCAAAATGTTTCAATACTAGGGGTGGTAAAATTGAGTGATTCTTTGTCTATTCTCTGCTTTTCTTTATTTAAATTTTCCACAATGAATATATTTTGCTTTTGTAATAAGAAACAGATTAATTTCTTTCAGAAGGAAAAACAGTGAGAATGGCTTGGTTGGTTACAGAGCTACAGGGAATGAGAGGTGGGAGAGTTTCTCTTCCTTTGTGGGTAGAGATGATTTGGGGGTTGTGGAGAGTGAAGTTTGAACATCAACTGTTTGCACTGGTGCACCAGGGCAGGCAGGAATCAGAGGCTGTCTGGGCCAATCTCACTGCCTGGACACAGGCGCCTCAGTGTGAACCGGGGCCTGTGATGGGCCGATACTGCTGGTTCCTGGAACAAGGGCCCTGTGTCTTCCACTGTCCAACACAAAGGACAGAGGTCCCCTGTTTACTTTGGATTAGAAATGTTCAAATGAAGGACAGCAACAACATTTGAGTTTTTCCTCTTTTCAGTTTCTTACAAAAAAAAATTGTAGTAAGTTGGAGATTTTTTTGGCATCTTCTGTGAATAAAATCAATCAGACTAGATTGCTGAAGGAGTCTTAAAGAGCTTTCCTTGTTTACTATGTGTTTTAGATTTATGGCTTAAAGCTTAAGAAGTAGCAGTGACTGACTAGGCCTCTGAATTGTCCATTCATTTCCCAAGAAATGGGGCATTCCCAATTCCTTGGTCAGTTGGGCCAAGTGACCTTTGACCTTTGGCAATAAGCTCATTCGAGGCTGGAAGTACTGACATAATTATGGAAACACTCCTTCCTTTTGTCCAACCTCCCACACTTCGAAATACTCCTTTCCTTTCAGATGCTCATTCAAAACCCCCCTCAATTAGACCTGCTAAGACATAGAGTTTTTATCAGACATAGAAGTCTTTAAATCCCACTTCTTTTTATCTCGAGTTTCTATTGGCCACCAGCAGGAATGCAGAAAGGTAAAGTGTAGTAAATCCTCATTTAACATCATTGATGGGTTCTTGGAAACCGCAACTTTAAAAGAAATGACGTATAACAAAACCAGTTTTACCATAGGCTAATTGATATAAACAAGAGTTAAGTTCATACAGCATATTTCTGGTTACAAAAACATCACCAAACTTCTGAATAATGACCAAAACACTTCTAGTATTGAACAATGAAATAAATGTGAGCTATACTTACATTTAAGAAAGATGAATAAAAACATGTAAGATTATTATTTACCCACTTATTCCAGTTCAGGGGAAGGGGTGGCTGGAACATATCCTGGCAGCTCAGAGCACCAGGCAGGAACCAGCCCTGGACAGGGCACCGGGCCACCGTAGGGCGCTCACACACACACCCACACTCACTCAATGGGGCCCTGTAGACACAACAAGGAACCTGACGTGCACATCTCTGGGATGTGGGAAGGAACTGGAAAGCCTGGAGAAAGCCCACACGGACACAGGGAGAATGTGCAAACTCCATTCAGACAGTGGCCCCAGCCAGGTATTGATTTTTTTTCTCATCAACATTATAACAAAACGACAGTGAACAAAACATTATTTGAGGACCCACTGTGAGCCAACAGATTTTAAGATATAGCCAAGCTCACACAAAGAAAATCCCCTAAACACAAGTCATTTCTTTACACATCACGTTTTCCGAATTCCAATGAGAACAAGCATTTATTCCCCCACAGGTAGATAAGTGATGTTGAGAGCAGAAGTGATTGCTCTGAGAAACTGTCGGAAAACCAAGAGTCAGTAAAGTCAGTAATTATTTGGCGATTCATGCTTCAGGGGACAGGAGCCATTTGCTGGGCTCCACACTTACTTTAGAACCTTTTGTTGGCCGGTTGTGGTGACTCACACCTGTAATCCCAGCACTTTAGGAGGCCGAGGCAGGTGCTCATCACGAGCTCAAGAGATCGAGAACATCCTGGCCAACATGGTGAAACCCCGCCTCTACTAAAAATACAAAAATTAGCTGGATGTGGTGGCGCACCCCTGTAGTCCCAGCTACTTGGGAGGTTGAGGCAGGAGAATCCCTTGAATCCAGGAGGCGGAGGTTGCAGTGAGCTGAGATCACACCACTGCACTCCAGCCTGGCGACAGAGTGAGACTCCATCTCAAAAAAAAAAAAAAAGAAAAAGAAAAAAGAACCTTTTGTTGCTTCCTTTCCCTGGGCTGTGTTGTCTCTCTCCTTGCCGCCCCACTTGGGCTTGCTCTCCTACCACCTTTTCCTTTCCCTCTTGTCCTGTCTGTCTTCCTATTTCTCACTTTCTGTCTCTGTTTACCAGCAATAAGAGAAAGTAAGCGCCTATATGATATTTTATTTAATGTTAACGTCATTGATTTTAAGAGATCTTTATGTTGTCATTTTTTCTTGTTTTAATTAAAAACCTAAATTTAGTTGACCTTTATTCAGATATAATTCACTTAACTTTTTTCCCACTGTGTGTGCATGTATTTTAAATTAACAACAATCCTTTGACTTCTGTGCTGATCCGAAAGGTGTTTTATCCTGCCATTTTATTTCTTACTGTTAGACAACTGACCTCTAGTGTGTGTGTGTGTGTGTGTGTGTGTGTGTGTGTTTTCTTGCATTTTTATAAACTTGACAATGTATGTTTGCAAATATAGTAGTAAGTAACTCAGCATAATCCAGTTCTTGCTCATGACATAGCCTTCACCTATGCTCTGAAACTGCACGTCAGATCTGAGAAAAATGTGCCCGCCCGGTCCTTGACTTACGTATCACTAAATATCTGGCCAGCAGGCCTCTTCCTGATGCCAGACACAAGTCAGGCGAGTAACTTGCTTCTCCAGTTGGGCAGGACCTTGGGATTCCCCTGGATGAGAGTCCTGGGTGGGGGTGGGATAGGTCCCCTGATATTACTGTTGGATCACACTGAATGAGATAACCAAATTTTCCTTCTCATGATGCCACTTACAAAGAGCTTCTGAATAATTATCTGTTTGATCCTTACACCAACCCTGGGAGGTGAAGCTACTAATGTTATCCCCAATTTAAAGATGTGAAAACTGAGACTCACAGAAACTAGGTGACTTGTCTAAGGTCACACAGCCAGGAAACATCAGGGCGAGAATTTGAACCCTGGGCTTCTGAACTTCAGATCCAGGGCCTGGCACAGAGTGGGCCCAGCAGACATTTCTTCTTCCCATCGCACCTGCCATGAGCTAAAGAAAAGTCATCACTTCTGTCTTGTAGGACCAGCTCTCCATGGAAGGACATCCCCACCACCAGGACCTCTGGCAGAGAGGAATTAAAGACCCAGTTCTGTTGTGATATTCATTATTCAGATCTCAGAACTCTCACGGATCTCTTGGATGTCCCCTGCTAGCTCAACTGATGAGACTATTACTTTATGTACCACTGCATGAAAAAGAAGGGAATCTCCTATTTCTCACACGGGATAACAGTTGAGCGTCATTACCACAGTAAAATAGACATGTTGGCGGCCAGGTTCATGTAAGGACTAAGCGGCCCCATGAATCACGTAAGACTGGCTACTCCTAGGACACTCCTGTCTGTGGTTTGCTAGGTAGCAGAGAGGGGAAGCTAAATAGTAGTTTCTAGTAACAACTGGGAAGGTTTTTTTCTTTTTAAATAAAAATGGAATCGGCGTAATTAGGAATGAAGATAAAGCTTGGAACCAAGTTAGAGAAGGTAAAGTGTACGTAGAAGGGCTGTTGCAAATATAAAACTTGGCTGCGTTCTTTGTGAAGGCTCAAACTTGGGAAGGTTAAATACCATAAGTTTTTTCATTTGCTCTGTATTTTGATCCTGAAAATAAAGCTAGCTTTGCCCATTTATTATTTTAAAAACTTGGGGGAAAGGAGAAGAAAGGGACAATTTTTAAAAAACTGTCTGGAAACATTACAGCTGAAAGAAGCTACCTAGGAGCTGGGTAGAGAACCTAGTGACTAAGAGAATGAGGAATGCCGAGTATGCGCCTGTGGGCGGGGTCTACCCTCTGCCGCTTTCACATACGGGAATCTTGACACCAAACATGTTCTTACATGCATGGTGGTGTGAATGATTTGGAGGAATTCATAGTTAGTACAAGGAAGAACCTGGAACATGCTTAATGATTTACCCCTGGAGATCGTAATAAACAATGTAAAATTTGGGAGACATCTCTGAATTCCCTGGCTCTTGCAGAATTCAGCCGGGCAGTCAGAGCCAGTATTGTGCTCTTGGGAGTGTCGCTGGAAGTCCCAGGAAGATAAGAGATGTCTAGACATGAGACTTGTTTGAGGCAACCCTACTCACCAGCTATGCTCCCAATCAAAATGCCATCCTTCTAATTCTGTTAGAATTATTCCCACACTTACTGCATTCTCATATTCTCAGAAGCACACACACACACACACAAAGAATATTCCATACTGCCAAGTTTAAATGGCTCCTGTTAACTCCTAGTCGCCCTTAAGGGCTCAGCCAAAACCTCACCTTTTCAAGGTCCCCCTTGATTCTTCAAACATGGTCAGGGCCACCCATGAACTCATACTGCCCTATAGACCTCCCCGTGGCATTCATAGCACTTCCTTTGTCCCCATCTTGGGGTGTTTTGTCTGATCCCACAATGCAGGTATGGATGCCCTTCTACCCCAATATACCTCTCGCTAGATTCTTTTGACATTGCAAGCATCCTGAGGTGTTCAGTGGAAGGATCCCCAGAAGGATGTGGAGGCTGTGTGCCTCCTAGGTGGAAGTGGGAACCAAGCTGGGCATTGGAACCATGGGCATTGGGCTTAGAGAAGAAAGTAGCTGATTTTGTGAGCTCAACCGCATGGCGCCATCTTCCCTGCAGTGATAAGACCTCTGATGGAGAGCTGCTAAGGAGCTGTGAAGTCCAGGCACTAAGCCTGTGAACTTGGGTCCCTCAGGGGGGACTTGCCATAGTCAAGCATAGAAGGAGGGGCTCCTCCACAGAGGCCAGCCCCTGTGGGAGCCACCCAGTCTGAGGAATAGGGCTCTACCTCATTTTCCTGGATGACATCACCCAGGGATAGCAGGGATAAACGGATGAACACCAACAGCCTGGGCTTCTCAAGCCAGATTTAATTTCTCAAGCCAGATTTAAAGGGTCTTTTCTTTCATCTAAATTTATAACTATTATGCCCATAGAACAATTACAATTACATAAGGACTTCCAAAATTGTTAGTTTTCATGTCTACCTTCCCTGTTAGAAGTGTATATACCTAGCACAAAGTCTAGAAGGTGCTTGATTCTCAATCAGTATTCGTTCAATCAATGAGTGAATTAATCCTTGAAACATCCTTAAATCTTCCAATAATCCCAAACCCTTTTGTTGGAACCTTTGACCAAAACAAAATCATAAAACCACCACTACCCCACATGTCTTTGGGAGCTAGTCTATGTTAGCCTTGCAAGTCTGAAAGCATAAGTTTTTTTGTTTTGTTTTTATTTTTAATTTTTTTTTCATACAGTGTCACTCTCAGGATATGACAGCACCGCTTTTGAAAAACAGGTTGTTGTTGTTTTTTTAAAAAAGGTAAGAAGACAACACAGAGTCGGCCTCACACCGTGTGGATTAGATTTCTTAAGTGCTCACCTTCCACCTCACGTGGTCGTACCAGATCACCCTTTTCTCTTGTGTTTTTCCAGATTTAACTGCCTGATCAAATAGTTTTACGAGAATAAACTCAGGAAGCAGGTTGAGAAATGAGCAGCTGAGACTGGAGTGTTCACTTTGTAAAGCACATACTACGAGAAGATCTGCACTCTAGGAGGTCTCAGCTGATGGGGAAGATGCTAGCACAGTGTCCTATGGTCAGAAAAGATGACCTGGCAAGATGCGGACTGGAGGAGAGGCAGGAAAGGGGATCCCTTCATGCTGAAATCAATGCAATGATGTCTGATATATAGAGAAAAACAAGTCCTGTATAAATATGTCATTACAAGTGACAAGATAATAGCGTTCTCTAGTGTATGGATTCTATTTCCTTATGTCATTCTGCTCAACCAAAAACAATCCTATTTGGCAGATTTCTGGCACTTTGCCTCTTCTCCTAATGACAGATCTAAACACATATATAAAAATACGTGGCCACAAAGAAATAACTTCTAGCTTTAAATGTCATTTGGCTAGAAATGTCTCAGGCAGTGTCTCCTAACTTTCCTACGATATCTTTGAAAACAAAGAAAAAGACAAGAACTCAAAACAAGCACCAGAAACTTTGACCCAATCAAAGACTTATCCAGATTCTTGGAAGCATTGTTCTTAATCATAAGGCAAGAAACATAGGATTGATACAAACCCATCCAAATTATGCCTCATGTAATAGAAGGCAATGGGAAGCCAGCTGCCCCTATTTTCTTAGAGACACAGAGATTCACAGTCTGTACCAACCAGAACACTAAGCAGGCACTCATGTGCGATGGAAGTGCTGCTTTTTGAGGATGCTAGTACTACATCTATTTGGAGATAGCACCTCCCAGGAAATAACTGGCCAGGAAGTGTGTGTATATGTGGGGGAGGGGTAGGAAGAAGGAAAACCAGCAATTTGTACTGTATCTTGGGAGGTGTAACTTTAACTTTACAAGCTAAACACTACAGACAAGGGTGGAGACAGGAAGAGTCCTAATAGCAGGACACTATCAATTGCAGTTTTGCAGGTGACTCTATGGGTCACAGGAATAGAGAACTAGATGGGGGAATGTGCTACCTCAGTAGAATGAAACTGTTATTTGGCGCATGCCTGCTAGAAACTGAAAATTGGTCTGGACTCATGCATGTCAACTTGTACTCCAGGTCTGAAAAGGGGGTGCATATGTATGAAATTCAATAGAATGTACAAATAATTAGGATTAATAAGTGACCTGAGCAAGGATGCAGAATACAAGGTCAATTAATTTCTATGTACTAGCAGTAAATAATTTTAAATGAAGTAAAAATACCATATACAACAACATAAAATCATCAAATATTAAGGAATAAATACAACAGAATATGTTTAAGATCTCTACATTGAAAACTACAAAACACTGAAGGGAAAATGTTTAAAAGACCAAAATAAATGGAGAAATATACCATGTTTGTGGATCAAAGCATACAATATTGTTAAGATGTCAATCCTCACTAAATTCTATTGTAATCCCAATCCAAATCCCAAATGTTCTTCTACAATATGGCTTTGCCACTGCCCCATTAACAGAAGTTTACTTTTTCTCTCTTTGAATCTAGATAGGCTTATATGCTGCATGGCTTCCTCAGCAGGTGATAAATGGCAATTCAGCTTCAACCTGGATTACAGGAATAGCCATTGTTTTAGACTACAACTGTCATGTAAGCAGCGCAGCTGAACTGAGGCACCATGACATGAGGAAGCCCAAAGTCAGCCTATCTGGAGGGATCGCATGGAGAGGTCCCAAGACTACACGAAAAGAAGATGATATGAATGCCTGGCCAGCCCCCTGCTGCTCTAGCTTCTTGCTGTTCCAGCTCCAGCCATCATCCAACTGCAATTGCATGAGAGAACCCAGAAGCATAGAGCTAAGCCCTTCCCAAATTCCTTCCCACGGAAACCCTGAGAGATAATAAATGACTGTTGTTGTTTTCAATCACTGTTTTGAAATTGGTCGTTAGGTAGCAAGAGAAGCTAGCACAGGGACCTTGGAGTACACAGAAGTTTCTTAATCAGTATACAAAAAGAGCTAACCACAAGCTTTAAAAAGTGATATATTGGATTTTGTTAAAAATTAAGAATGTCAGTTTATCAGAAGATACTACTTAGAAGAGAGTGAGATGATGACTGGCAAAATGGGAGAAGTTTTCACAAAACATATCTGACAAAAAGGCTTGTATACAGAATGTAAAAGAATGCCAAAAAGTAAAAAGAAAAAGACAACAAACAACCCAATAAAAATGTTCACAAAACCCTTAAAGAGTCACTTTGTAAAAGAGAATAGCTAATAAGTATATATCAAGTGTTCAATATTATTATTCATCAGGAAATAGGAATTGAAACCACAATGAGATACCACCACACACTCACCAGAATGGCTAAAATCAAAACTAACAAAAGTAAGCATTGGCAGTGATGTGGAAAAATTGGAACCTTTATATACTGCAAATGGTAGTATAAAACAGCGCGACCAATTTGGAAAATTGTTTGGCAATAGCCATTGAAGCTAAATATAGTTATGACCCAGAAATTTCACTGCTAGGTATACACCCACTAGAAAAGAGTTCATATGTTCAAGGCAAGGTATATACAACAGTGTTCACAGAGCTTTAATTAATAACATCCCCAAACTGGAAACAATGAAAATGTTCATAAACAGAAGAATGGGCAATAAATTATGGTATATTTACACAAAAGAATACTCAACAATAAAAAGAACAAGCTACTGATACCACAAAAGCATGGATGAAGATCCCAGACAGTATGTTGAGCAAAATAAATGGGCATTAAAGAATATATACTGTATGTTTCCATTCATAGTAGTCCCCCCTTATCCGTGCTTTTGCTTTCTGCAGTTTAGGAGCCAGTGGTCAACCTCGGTCCAAAAATAGGTGAGTGGAGTACAATAACATATTTTGAGAGAGATGGGGGGAGGGAAGGAGGAAGAGGGAGACCATATTTACATAATTTTTATTGCAGTGTATTGTTCTATTTTACTATTATTGTTAATTTCTTGCTATGCCTAATTTATAAATTACACTTTATCATAGGTATGTAAGTAAAGGAAAAAAACATAGTATAGATGAAGTTTGGTAATATCTACAGTTTCGAAAAGGCATCTACTAGGGGTCTTGTAACATATACCACGTGGATAATACAGGGACTACCTCATATAAAGTTCAAGAGCAGACAAAATTAACATGATAGAAGTCAGAATAGTGGTTACTTTGCAGGGGTAAGAGGAACAAGGGAGCTTTCTGGAATGTTAGAAGCATTCTGTATCTTTATCTGGATGGTAGTTACACTAGAAAATGCATGTGAAAAAATTCATTGAGCTATACATTTAAGATTAGTGATTCCACATATTTTACTGAATATATATTATACCCCTACTAAAAAGTAGAAAGAAAAAACAGAAAAAAGTGCCAGAGTATTAAGTGTATAACCAGACTGTCATGAGAAAACTGGCATACACCACCACCCTATTTTTTGGGGAAAGGGACAAGAATGACATAAGGAAGTTTTTAATGGAAACTAAAATATAATAAATTAAAATCCACTTTGAGTTCGGTAAAAATCAGAATTAGTGCTGAAGAAAACTGAATTAGTTATAAGAATGAAAAAAAAAAAAAACAGAAAAAAACACCTCATAATTAAGATGAAAGGGGCAAGTCGTGAAAACAAGAGAGAAGATAATAGGATAGATTGGTGACCAACATTCAGCTAACTGACACCACTGAAGAAGAACCAGAACAAAGCAGACCAGAAATAATCAAAGATATGGCAGAAGAAAAGTATTTGAACTCTAGGTACTAGCAGAAGAATTCTTTGTGTCCCACTCAGAATTTGTGAACAGGAACCCATCCATGGCAGAACTGCCTAACTGACCACCATAGCTTATGCTCCCCTTTCCATGAAACAGAATTGTCAGCAGGCAGTTTCCCAGACAGGAACTACATTTCCCAGCTTTTCCTGTATCTAGGACAGCCATGCACTAGTTCTCATTAATGAATGTTACACATGTTATTTCCACACCATTGTAGTTAAAAAGTCAGTGACAGACTGGATTAAGAAAATGTGGCACATATACACCATGGAATACTATGCAGCCATAAAAAAGGATGAGTTTGTGTCCTTTGTAGGGACATGGATGCAGCTGGAAACCATTATTCTTAGCAAACTATCACAAGAACAGAAAACCAAACACCGCATGTTCGCATTCATAGGTGGGAATTGAACAATGAGATCACTTGGACTGGGGAAGGGGAACATCACACACCGGGGCCTATCATGGGGAGGGGGGAGGGGGAAGGGATTGAATTGGGAGTTATACCTGATGTAAATGACGAGTTGATGGGTGCTGACAAGTTGATGGGTGCAGCACACCAACATGGCACAAGTATACATATGTAACAAACCTGGACGTTATGCACATGTACCCTAGAACTTAAAGTATAATAATAATAATTAATTAATTAATTTAAAAAAAGAAAGAAAACAACCTCAAAAAAAGAAAAAAAAGTCATTATACCTTCTTCTCCCTTTTCTGCCAGCTAGCTATTGATGCTGGTGACCTTAGAAGCCATTAGTTGAAGACAGCATGTGTTCCATCAGCTGAGGTCCCTGAATGACTGTGTGGAGCACAGCCTTCTCCGTAAGCTCCACCACAAACCAGAAACTACACATTAGACACTTCTATTGTGTTAAGCTACTGACATTTTTGGATTTATTTGCTTCAGTAAATATAAAGCAATGGGAACTCTCAGAGTTGGCTGATTGGAGAGGTACAACTACATTGGAAAACTGTTTAGATTACCCAATAAAGTTGAACATGTAGATACTCTTTGACCCAGCAATTCAACTTCTAGTTATATATCCTATATGCAATGGATGTTTATAGCAGCATGGTTTACAGTAGTGAACAATAGGAAACCACCCAAATTTTCATCAAAAGTATGTCAGATGAGGGTTGAGCTCAGAGGCTCATGCCTGTAATCTCAGCACTTTGGGAGTCCAAGGCGGAGGGATGGCTTGAGGCCAGGAATTCAAGACCCACCTAGGCAACATAGCAAGACTCTGTCTCTACAAAAAATAAAATAAAAAGTAGGTCACATGAATTGTGACATATTCATAGCAATAATAAACCATAGAAAAATAAGCAAAACAAATTACAGATTATACAGTAACATGGATAAATATAAAAACATAATATTTAGCTGAAGAAGCATGTTCCATAAGAATATATATAATATGATTCCATTTACATAAAATACAAAGATCAGGCAAAACTAAGCAATATACACCTATATCTTGCTTAAGGACTTTAACCCACTCTTGGAAACCCTGCTGCTAGATAAAAAGCCATTAAATAAAAGTACTTTTTCATTCATTAACTTTCTCTGGGAAAATTATGATATACTCCATTGCAACCCAAGATACCTAAACAAATTGTATAGATAAAAATATGTTGATCAGGCAATGAAAAATAAAAGCTCTAAAAGTAATAAACACCAGCTTGAAAGGAAACAAAAACTATCTTAAATGTATGTGTTGACATTTATTGCATTCACAGAGATTGTAGAGAAGTCTACTCAGAAAATATTCATGTTATTTAAATGGTCTTAGAACAAGAAAGGACAGAACATTTCTCAATGCACTTCTCAAAGCTGGTATAACCCTGATACCAAACTGGACAATGACTATGACAAAAAGAGAGAGATGACTTTAAATTATTGATCTGACCTAGGAATATAAATTTTTAGAAAATCATAAAGAAAATACTAGCAAATTGAAATCATCAGAAATTTGAAAGAAATACTCCATGACCAAGTAGACCTTGTTGAAATAATGTAAGAATGGTATAATTATGGACATAAATGCTTAATTTATCACATTGTAGGTCAAAGAGAAAAACAGGGTATTAATAGCTGTCAAAAGTAATTTGATAAAAGTCAATATTTACTTTTGATTAATCATCTAGTAAATTGGGAACAAGGGTTTTTTTTTCTTAATATATATTTAAATAAAACTGACTGCCAATATTACTTTTAATGATAAACACTAGAGGTATTCCATTCAAACCAGGAAAAAGACAAGGAACATTCTATCGCCTATTCTTATCAGTTTTCTGGAAGTGCTAATAAATGCAATTAGATCTTTAAAGAAATTAAGTAGTGCAGGTTGGAAAAGCAGAGAGAAATGATCATTTTAAACATATTATCAAATTTTCTACCTGGAAGACTGTTAGATGGATGGAATGGAAGAGGCAGTCCTCCCTCAGTGTAGGCAGTAAGAGCGTGTATTTGCTGTGGAGAATTTTAAAAACTGATAAATTGACTAAAAGTCTGCCTGCTTTTATAATCACTTTAGAGGGACAGTTCTAAACAATACCAGTAATAAAATATTCCTCCTCCTAAAAAATACTCTAACTTCTAAACAGTTGTTGCAGTTGTTGTTGAGTTTAAATAATGCATGTTTCCACTTAGTTGATTTTCATTACTTATCTATTAATAAACATTGTGTCCTACATGGAACTAATTGAGACCTCTCAGGTAAACAGTCAGCCCCTGATACATATGGATTCAGTTACACAGGTTTGGAAAGTAAGTTTATAACAATTTAGAGTCATTTAATCCCATTTCAGAGGCACTTTGTGTCTCCAATTCTGTGGCATTACATAGTCCTACGCTGAAAGAGACTTGCAATAAACAACAATGGCACAGTGACTGTAAGGATAAAGAGGTAGAACTGGAGTTACTTCAATTTAGTTGTGTGACCATTGCCAGAAGAATTCAAAAGGGCAGAGTTTCAATGTCTTGATCATTTTCACTAACAATAGAAACTCATTCTTTTTTTATTTTCCTTAACTGCTCCTTGTAGATTAGAACTACCCCATGGGCAGTGCGCTGACAGTAGCCTTAAACATTTTATTTATTTATTTTTGAGACAGAATCTCGGTCTGTCACTCAGGCTGGAGTACAGTGACATAATCTTGGCTTACAGCAACCTCTGCCTCCCAAATTTGAGCAATTCTCCTGCCTCAGCCACCTGAGTAGCTGGGATTACAAGTGTGCACCACCATGCCCAGCTAATTTTTTGTATTTTTAGTAGAGATGGGGTTTTGCCATGTTGGGCAGGCTGGTCTTGAACTCCTGACCTCAAGTTATCTGCCCACCTCGGCCTCCCAAAGTGCTGGGATAACAGGCGTGAGCCACCGTGGCTCGGCCAAGAATGAAAACTCATTCTAAAGCAATGGATCAAGTAATGGCAATGTTTGCTATCATCCACCTATTTTCTATGATTTTTGCATAAGAAGAAAAACTGCATAGGTTTTTATAAAATGTAATAGAAATAAATGATGAATTTCTTGGTGAAGATATTTAATGACACCATCATTGTTTCTGAAAGTATAATTTCTACCAAATTTATCCTTGTCTTTTAGACTTTTCCAAATTGTTTATATATCTGGTGCTTCATGTGATAAAAACTTTTGAAATTAAAATGAATTAAAAGTGGGTTTTTTCAACTATGAACAAAGATTGATAAATCTGGCCGTTTCATCCAATGAATATGAAGACGCACAAATATCATTTTTGATGAGGGCAGTGACAAATTTGTAGAGGTTGCGTCTCAAAACCAGAAATTATTGTTATTATTTTATAACTCATTTCTGTGCCAGACCACTATGTAGGTATGCGTTTTCTCTCTTTTTCAAAAAATACATTGTTGTCATTAAAATGCATTAATTTATTGTTTTTCTTTGTTGTAGTATTTTCTAATAATTGGTTTTTTACTGGTGTGATAATATATAAAAGGTTCAATAAAAAAATCCACTGTTTCTGCTGTTTTTATCTGTTTCATTATTACTATTAAAAACAATTTCATTGTATATAGGAGAGGGGGATTTTTAAAAACCCAGCCCGCTCCAGGTATCAAATACGCTAGGTACACCAATGCCAATCTTTTGAGGATATTAAATTGCTAACACAGCTTTCTCTGAGATCAAGCCCATTGCGTTGATTCTTTGTCTCATGGTCTTCATTACCTGCACAGAGCTATAATACTTTAAAGTCAGTCTGGGTTTCACATAATCCAGGTCCTTGGCTGTTCTTTCCAAATGTAGAAAATGGCTCTTGCTTCCAGGAAACTCCATTAGTAACTTTATTGGGAGCAACTTTAAAGGGTCAAATACAGCAGATGTTTAAGGCTCAGTTCTTTATGTGCGCCAGTCCCCTGCACTGTGACATAGTGTCCAGCTCATTTTCTGAAGCGACAGTTGTCTCACAGTACAGCCTCTACCATAATACTTGGACTTACAAACAATAAAGGCAAATTTTCAAGATAGCACAGGTAAATTTCCGAATGAACAAATAAATGTTAAAGACAGCCTACATCCTCAAAGCTTCCTGATGTTTGTCCTTGAATGTATGCACTGCACAGATACAGGGTGACCAGCCGTCCCAGTTTGTATCCAGTTGAGGGTTTTCCCGGAAGGCAGGACTTTCAGTGCTAACACCAAGGAAGTCCAGGCAAACCAAGATGACTCAGTCATCCTAAATGTAAGATGAGTTCATCCGCTCTGTATATATATTTGTAAAATGTGGGAATGCTTTTGGTGGCTAGCAATGTAAAACCCTCTTGATAGTTGTATGATCATTGTGGGTATTCATTTTCTTATATCACAAGTGACTGGAGGTTGGGAGATCAGGCTGCGTGTGCCACAGACAATGCCATTCTTGTTCCAGGTCCCTTTCACATTTCTGGTTCTTTTGATTTTGTGATTGCTAGAATGTTTGCTATCCTCCAGGCATCATCTTAGTCCCAAGGCTAGAAAATATGGGACGAGAGGGAGATGAATGACACCAGCAGGCTTCTGACTTTGTCTCACGGGCCCCACTGTGTCCCCGATCCCCTGCTGGCTGCAGGAGTTGTTGTTAAATCTGGAATTTGCCTTATAGCCTCTAGGGTAAGGAAAGGAAGACGGGGGCTGGAAATGGGCTCCTATAGAACTGGAGTTAATTCAATTCAGTCATGTGACCATTGCCAGAAGAATTCAAAAGTGCAAGGTTTGAATGTCTTGATCATTTTCACCAAGAATGGAAACTCGTTCTAAAGCAATGGATCAAATCATAGCAAAGTTTGCTATCATCCACCCATTTTCTACGATTTTGGCATAAAAAGAAAAACTTTGTAAGTTTTTATAAAATGTAATAGAAATTTATGATGAATTTCTTGGTGGAGATATTTTAGTGACAGCACTGTTGTAACAATAGATGCAAGGAAGCCAGGGAGGATCCCCTAGCGATAATCCAGGTGGAAGGAGATGGTTACTTGGACCAGGGTGATACTGGTGGAGTTGGTGAGAATTTGGGGTGCATAGCAATGATAGGAATGGCAGGATTGACCGATGGTGGTGTGAGAGGAAGAGATTTCCAGCCTGAGCACCCGGGCAGTTGGAAATGCCACTTACTGCCATGGGGAAGAAAATGAAAGGTACAATCTTTTTAGGGGGTGCAGAGGTTACTTTTGGACATGCTAAATTTAAAAGTAGATATCTAAGCAAACTTGCCAAGTAGGCAGCTGAATATACCAGTCTGGGCTGGAGGTATGGATTTTGAACCCTCATGAAACAAGAGGGTCTGTTTCATGAGTTGGGATTTTGTCCTACCAATGCTGAAAACAAATAGGAAAGGACAAATAACCAACTTCATAATTAAAATCTTTAGGATTAGATGATTTAGCTTGGATCACACAACTGTAAAGACCAGATTGCATCTATTGGGATCCCCACCCGTGCTTTGGACTTCAATTGTGTTAACCTCTACATCCTCAGGAATTGCTCTGTAGCACATTGACATGTGATCCAGAAATGCATCAGTATCCGGTTTTTAACTAATGTGATGTCAGTGAGTTTGTGACACAGCTGAAGCTGGAAAATCTCCTCCATGTCAATGGATTCAGGGAGGTCCCCCATAGAGGCCATAGGCCTTTGTTATAGGACCTTGGCTCATCAAGAAACAAAAAGTTTTTAATATTTCTCACCTATTCTAAAATTGTTTCTATGCCTTTCTGAAACTTTTTCCCTTTCAAGAAAAAGCCATGAGGGGCAAGGTCAGGGTTGGAGGCCTTCCAGCAGTCTATGGCGGTGATAATGGGCATGCCTGCTGCGGTCCCCAGTCTCAGCCTTGCTATCTCCAGCTTGTAAAGCCTGGTTTGGGTACCAAGGGTGATACTAGGGTTTTCTGAATACAACTGTAACTTGCAATTAAGAGCAACCCAAAGTAAAATTTGGCAGCTGTGGAGGTCATGCTACCACCTCCTTACTTAGGAATGTAAGTACTTTTTACACTCCTACCAGCATTCTGTGTGGCCAACTTTAATTTGCATTTCTTTGTGTACTAGTGAAATTGATCATTTTCTCAGTATATTCATCAGCTGTTCTTTTTTCTTCTTTAAATCCTGTCATTTTTAACCAAAATTCTTGTTATGTGTAGTCTATTGGTTTTATTTTTAGTAGTGCATGAATTGAAATTGTTTACTCCATAAGAATTTCCATTTTTTTCTGTTCTGTTCTAAACGGTCTCTGAATATATCCTGAATATCATCTTTGAACATTTTATTTCGTTTCTGGTGGTAGCACTTTAGGAGTGTCCTGATGTTTAAAACCAGCTAACTTGTTAATCCGCCCCCGCCCCGTGAGTGGCCAACTGGAGTCAATGAAGAAGACTTCATTCAAATCTCCTCCAATATTGCTGCATTTGAGGGATTCGTATAACACAACTGAAATGTCCATGATCAAGCCAAGCCTTTTCTGTGTGGCTTCCTAATAAGATATATCTGCACAATGCTGTTTAACCATATCTACTTAGGCATTTTGGATTCTGCACAGTCTTCAAAAGTGTGTGCCTGAAACCAAACACCCAACTCACTCTCCACATACTTTCTTACATCTTCTGTGCATTTGGACATGGTGGAGGGATGTGGGGGTGGGGAATGAGGAAGTGACTGCTAGGGGCCCTGAGGTTGTAAATGCTACCAAAGTCAGGATTTCTGGGGGAAGTAAAAAGCTATTTTAAGCAGACAAATTGCTGTCACTCTAGTTTAGGTTAAACCCTACAAGCTTCTCTGGAGTTGCAGCTGTCTTTGTTCAGTTGGGATAGCTGTAAAAATAATAGGGCCCATCACACAGAGCACACATAGTCTTGTATTCTTTCACATCAGCTCTAGGGTTCTGCTGGGGTTATAGAAACTGTTGCCCTTGCGATGGTCAAAATAAAACCATTCTGACCGAGGGCACCCTGACGCCACAATTTACGTAACCTCATAAATTCGTTAATAGATAATGTAGCATTTTTATAAGCTCTCTATGATGTTGTTGAAAGCTTGCTGATAGCATGAAAGAGGACAACTGAATAACAACAACAAAAATTCACCTTTCATCATCACAGCAGAAAGCATGGAGTATTTGAATCTCTAAGAATAGTTCTGCATTAAATCGACAAGTTGTCTACCTGGTGCTAAGACGGAGAGAGAAGAAAAGCGGATGGCACTTTAAATTCATGAAACTAGGTTTCCGTTTGGGAGCTGATACTTACAGATACCCTAATAGGACTTCAGAAGGATCTAGGGAGCCTCCCCAGCCCAGTGAGTCTCAGGAAGAAATCTCTAATATCTCCCAGTCTGTGGCTTCTCAAATAAAGCGACTTCACTTAACTGCATGAAGTTTATCTTTATCCTCATATGCAGCTTGAAAACTATTCTCCCCCATCCATCTCTGCATCTGTGCCAACAAAAGGAAATATATATATACTTGTAAGCGTATATGTATTTATACATATGTATGTATATGTGTGTACATGCCCCCCACACACCAACTTGTAAGATAATAAAATTTTTTTCTGTCAAACTTCAAGCAAATGTTTAAAGTCTGAAGATAATTCTAGCTCCAAACATCACCCAAGCACAGTAGTCCACCAGGAAGCATAAAGCTGATAATTTTCTCTTCCGGTGATCACAGCTGATTCAGCACTGTAGGATGTAGAGTGAAGATGAGAATCTAAAAACTCTGAATCAGAAGACAGAGCTGCAGCTTCTGAAAAACTTCCTGACTTTATATGTATCTTTAGATACGCCTTGGAAACCCTGGAGTGTCATAGTAGTTTGATTTTTTAAAGTGGGCTGTGGATTTCATGCAGAGGTGGTAGAAATGCAGCGAGTCTACGCATTGTAATAAGGTGTTGCATGGGCGCCGAAGGGGCTTCTCCACCTGCTTTCATCTAGCACAGGCCCCCTTTTCCTCTCTCTCTTCCTGTCTCCTTTGCCCACCCTTCCTGCTCATCAGTCACATTTTTCCAAACATTTTTGCTCTGCAGGTGATTCGTTTTCCATCAGGTGACCCTTGCAGCATACAGAACCATGCTCAAATGTGTCTTCTGCGGATCATAGTTGCCAACTGACCTACTCGTCTTCCTCAAACCCTTTTTTGTGCTTCTTTCTTATAAACCTGCATGATGAAGAAGCTACAACAGGAAAAACGTGTGGACATGAAGGGAACTTGTGAGTAAGTGCTGTTGAGTACATGCCTGTGTGTGTATATATGCTAGGGACACCTACCAGGGAGGTCCAACTGGATAAGGCCTTTGAGTAAGATTCTGATGGTATAAACCAATTTGGTTTACACACGCTTAGGAGTGTGACATGGTTTTCTCATCTTTTTGGAAAAGCTTCTACGTCTGAGGGATGTGCGTGAGGAGAGATGGGCGCAGGGAGTGGTGAGGGTGCTGGGTGTGAAGGCTTACATTGTATTTGGAAATCAGCTTCAGGTTTGGTGTTGTACATTTTTCTGAGAGTTTTAGAGCTAGTGTTTCTTAATTTTTGAGTCTTTTGTAAAATATTATCAAACAGCCAAGATTAAGAGAGAGATGAGGGCAGGGAAGGGGGTTTGAGGCTGCTGAAGCCCCAGATTCTGATGTAAACCCCAGAGGGGTTTCAATTCAGGGATCTCAAACCCTTATCTGAGCTTTATTTCTACTTTTCAGAGGGTTTCCTCACCACTCACCTTACCCCACCCACAGAAATAGTCATTTCAGACCTACGGGGGTGGAAGCATTTTCTGAGAACCAGGTTGGGTACTGGTAGTTTCTGGTACAATCTTTTAGCAAGATAGGGCTATAAGAGATCTTAAACATCTTGGTTTAGTTTAGACATAATGGCTGCAATCTTATTTATGGAATGAAGATTAAAAGACATAACCAAAAAATGTTCGTGGGGGTGGGCTGAAGTGGGCTGCTGATTAAGAGGTTAGCTTGATGACATTAAGATGAAAGTGAAGGGGTGGGGAGATGGCTGGATTAATTAAAAACATATGGCCAGTGTATAGACTACAGATGCGTTTTCACAGTTTAAGGCTTCTGTTCCTGGTAAGAGATTTAATGTGAATATAACCCTTTAGGATATAGTCATTCCTTCTGTGGCCCTTTGCTTTAGTTGATGTATTTAGCAAACAGGATACAAGCCTCCTACCCTGAGGGTCTGTGGGGGAAAGCAAGTACTGGCCACAGCACACATCTCAGGTTCGGGACCCACCCAAATCGTCACATCCTTACGGAATTCTCCCTGCCTCCAGTGCATCCCCAAACAGCTTGGACATGGACTTGGGAGGGCTTTCATTGGCCTCCAATTGCTGCATGCAGGGTTTCTGCCTAAGACACCCAGCACCCCTCGCAGTTCAGTGTGGGGCTGACGTTATTCTCAAAGCCTCATCACTGATGACAGTGAGGTGAGCAAGAATCAAGGGCTTCATTTTTTTAAAACAGTCTATCAGCAGCTTTCAAAGTTGAATCTCAGGTCTTGTCCTCCCCTAGGCTTTAGTGATCTCTGGTAAACTGAATTAAAGCACATCAAATGCTCATTTAGGAGCACATTGGCCACTTTATCCAAAGACACTTGCAAAGGGTGTAGGAGATTGGCCTAGTTTAGTAGCATCCAGGCACAGTGAGGATGTGGCATCATTGTGGCCTCCAGCCTCCTGCAGTCTTTAAACCTCAGACTCTGAGTCTGTTTTGGCTGCTATAACAATATACCTTAGACTGGGTAATTTATAAGCAGTAGAAATTTATTACTTACAGTTATGGAGCCTGGGAAGTCCAAGATCAAGGCATCAACAGATTTGGTGTCTGGAAAGGGCTTGCTTTCTGCTTCAAAGATGGCACCTTCTCACTGCCTCTTTTATAAGGGCACTAATCTCATTCATGAAGACCTAATTACTTCCCAAAGGCCCACGTCTTAATACTATTGCATTGAAGATTAGGTTTTAACATATGGATTTTAAGGGGAAACATACATTCACACCATAGCACTGGGTTAGCCTGAATTCTTCAGAATTGGGCCTGATGGAACAGGGAACAATATTGTAAACAGTTAAAACAAAAGCTGGCGGTGGGGGTGTGGGCAGATGCGGTGGCTTGTGCCTGTAATCCCAGCACTTTGGGAGGCTGAGGCGGAGGGGTTGCTTGAGCCCAGGAACTGGAGACCAGCCCAGCCAGCATAGTGAAACCTCGTCTCTACAAAAAAAATACGAAAATTAGCTGGGCTAATTGAGTACTCCCAGCTACTCGAGCGACTGAGGTGGGAGGATCACTTAAGCCTGGGAGGTCAAGGCTGCAGTGAGCCATGACTGCATCATTGCACTCCAGCCTGGGTGACAGAGCAAGACCCTGTCTCAAAAAAAAAAAAAAAAGAACGAAAGAAAGAAAGAAAAAGAAAAAGGGTACAGAGACGGTGCTAGCCACGGAGATGATCAAGAGATTCACCTTCACTATGGGCTTCTAAAATCAGATTATGGTAATAGCTGCACAATTTTAGAAATATACTAAAAAGTATTGAAAATCATTACAGCATGTGAATCATAGCACAGTAAAGCTGTTAAATAAAAAAGAAAATGTGGATCGCAGACACCTACTTCTGGTGGATGGACAACACCTGGTGACTCTAGCATAACCCAAAGCTGCATTAGAAAACCCTAAAAATTCTGCTTTCTCTGAACAAAGTCAGTGAGCAGAAATTCCAACAATGCAGATTCTGCCTTAGGAATGGGCCTTCTGATGATTACTAAGACCCAATTAGCAAATGGAAGACTTTCGGTGAGCTAGTGCCCTCCCTAACCCTAGATTCATACTCAGCAGTCTACCAGGGATGGAAGACCAAGGACTCTGCATTGAAACAGGTGTTGTGATGCCTCCTGGGATGATTCCAAGCTCTGAGGTCCTAGTGTTGGGATGTGGCAAATCCCCTTTTCCCTCTGAGATTCAGTTTGTCCATCCAGAAGCTGGGGATGGTTTCTGCTACGTTTCTAATTCATCTGGATGGGATGTTTATGTGATGCTCTGAGATGTTGATCAAAGAGGCCAGAGGAACACAGATTCCCTGAAGACTTAGACTTAGGTAATGACAGGAACTTGGCAACTGACAGACTACAATTGTGCGTGCATAATAATAGTAATTAGTGCAAGAATAATAACTTCATTTTCTATTTCCTATTCCCACTTTTATTCTGGGCAGCCCACAAGCCCAATAGAAAAAAAATTTGGCCACTTCTGGGGTGTGGTCTTACAGTAGTATTTTAGTGTTTGTTTTAGTACTAATTGTTTAAAAAAATTATAAAAGTGCTATGTTGCCTGTAAGAAATTTAGAAAAGGCAGAAAGCAATAAAAGGTAATATAAATTAAATCAGAATCCCATAACCCAGTGATAACCACTATTAACATATATATTTGTTGTATTTTGGTATGTATCTTTCCAATCATATGGAAATATATTGTTTTACAAAAAGTATAATGTTTGTAAGCTAATTTTAATTTAACAACATATTGCAGTCTTTTTCCAAGTCATTAAATATGCTTCTAAAATTATCTTTAATGGTTGCACAGTTTTGTATTACACTCTATTAATAGAATAGATAGGTTTATCTATTAATAGAAAATTAATATATTACATGTATTAATAATTACATCAATAAATTATTATAAAATTAATATATAGTTTATGTTAAGTATAAAATTATTTTATATTATTTAACATATTTTATATATTACTATATATTAAAATGTGAAATTGATATATGTTAATATATAAGGATATATTAATATATTTAATCTATTTCCTATTATTGTAGCTTTAGGTTACTTCCAACTGTTTCTGATATTGGCAATAACATTTTTTAGATCAAGATTTTGTCCATATAAAAATAGGCATTTTTTCTTTTTGAGACAGAGTTTCATTCTTGTTGCCCAGACTGGAGTGCAATGGCATGATCTTGACTCACTGCAACTTTTGCCTCCCGGGTTCAAGAAATTCTTATGCCTCAGCCTCCCCAGTAGCTGGGATTACAGGCATGCACCACTATGCCCGGCAAATTTTGTATTTTTAGTAGAGACGGGGTTTCACCATATTGGTCAGGCTGGTCTCGAACTCCTGACCTCAGGTGATCTGCCCACCTTGGCCTCCCAAAGTGCTGGGATTACAGGCGTGAGCCACTGCGCCCGACTAAAAATATGCATATTTTTATAAATGCTCTGGACATGGACCCCAGATGTGTAATTTCTGGTTCAAAACATAAACATTATTCAGATTTTTGTTATTTAATTCTAAAAGGCCCTTCAAAGAGTTTGTGTCTATTATACACAAGCCATCAGGGCATTTCTCTATATCTTCTTTAATTCTAGTTATTGTCATGATTAAATATGCCAGTTTTGTAGGTATGTATTCAACGGTATCTCATTTTTTAAAATTTGCATTTTTCTGATCATTATTGAGCTTGACTATTCAACATCAACATTTGTTTATATTTTTCCTTTTGTGAATTGCATGCTCATGTCTTTTGTTCATTTTTTGTTGGACAATTCATCTTTTTTTTGTTGATTTATATATTTTATGGATAGCAAATCATTGCTTCCTTTATAAGTTGCAAATATTTCCTCCCAAGTTGTTGTTTGCCTATTAATATTTTTTGGAGGGAAAGATATGTTTATTCTTTTTAAAATTTTTTTATTGCAGTAAAATATACATATATAATTTACCATCTTTACCCTTTTTAGGTGTACAGGTCACAGTAATAAACACATTTATATATTTTTTCCCTTTATCCTTCCCTCCCCCTTACCCTTCCAGACTGGCCTGTTATTTTTATTTAAGATTTTTTTGATATACACATTTCTTCACATTGTCAAAATCTAATGATTTTATTCATTTACAATTTCTCTTTGGTACAATTCTTAGAAAGTACTTCCCTACCCAAAATGTATATAACTATTTTTCTTTGGAGTTTTTATAATTTCACTGTTTACATTCATATCTTTACGTTACCTGGTATTGATGTGGATTTATTGTGTGAAGTAGAAATTTCTTTTTTTTCCAAATGGTTAGGCATTTGACCAATTATTGAAAAATTTACTGTCATTTATCTAGTTTGAAGGGCCACCTTTATCATGCATTACAATTTCATGTATATTTTGATCTGTTTTTGGACTTGTAATTCATTTTCATCACTTCGCCAGCCTTAGCCTATGTTGCTCCCAGACTATCTCAACTAATGTTACTTGTTATCCATTTTGTTATATGTTGTAATATGTGGTAGGACAAATGGCTGCTGATTTCATAGAAGTTTATTCTAGATATTTGACAATTTCTGTAGCTATGGTTATTGGAAACTGTTTTTCCATTAGATATTTGTAACTAGTTACTGCTTTTTAACTGTATGCTTTAGCATGCCACAACTAACTAAATTGTTTTTATTAGTTTGAGTATTGTTCCATAGAAAGCAGAAAAATAACTTATTCTAAAAAATGACACAGCAATCCTGAAAACAGACTTTGGTGTAATTCCATCACATGGGAGCAGATGTTTCTTCTGCACATTTTCTCTTTCTGATTGTCCCACTGGGGGCTTCGGCGGCACCGCAGCAGCCTCTGCACACGTCTCAAACACATGGCTTGCTATCATGTTGCGAATGGACAGGAGCCATCTTCAGATGCACAGATTCACTAAAAGAGATTTAACGTATTTCTCTCATATGTCAGAAGGGAACACAATACTGAACTTCAGAATAAGCTATTCAAATTTTCAAGACATCTGAGAGCCAAGCAGATGTGTTGAGGAAGGCAGTCAGGAGTAGGAGGTGCTCTTGCAGATAAATGAATGCCTTCTGTCACCGAGATAACAAAGTACTGAGCAGTGTGTCCTCTTCCTCGAGGCCAAGGATGCTTCCATTTCATATTTTACTTGTGGTCCAAGGAGAGGGTTGAAGTGGGCTGGAATTGCAATTAGTCAAAGGAGATGGCAGCAAACTAACCAGGTTGTCAGAATGGTGACGAGAGCTTCCCAGTGAGTACCCCGGGGATCAACCAGGGGACCAAAGCCCAAGAACACATTTACCCAGTGAAAGCGCTGTGAGGCTTTTGTACACCAGGGCTACCACCATAGCTGCCACCTCTGAACCTGCTGATGCACTTTACTCCCCTTGCAGTTCTGATATTTAAAAAATTGGTTCCCTCATATTTCCTGCTAGATAATATCTGCAATTGATGAAGATTTCATCTGTTTCCCATATATGTCTTTCTCTTCTTTATCTTTTTTTTGGGTTTTACTGCATTGACTGGCCATTTAAATTTTTTTTTAATTTTTAATTTTTATGGGTACATAGTAGCTGTGTATATTTATGGGGTATATGAAATTGACTAGCCGTTTTAGACCAATGAATAAACAACAAGCACACAAGACAGACTTATCTTTACCCTATTATAAACCACTGGAATGCTTCTAATTTTTCACTGCTAAGTATATTGTTGGCAGTTTGTTCCTGAAATAATGTGTTAATTATACTAAGACATTTCTTTCTTGTCCTTATTCACGAAGAATTCTCTTCTTAAAAAAAGAATTAGCCAGGCGTGGTGGCTCAGGCCTGTAATCCCAGCACTTTGGGACGCCAAGACCTCAGGTGGATCACCTGAGGTCAGGAGTTTGAGACCAGCCTGACCAACATGGTGATACCCTGTCTCTAATAAAAATACAAAATTAGCTGGGCATGGTAGCGCATGTCTGTAATCTAGCTACTCGGGAGGATGAGGCAGGAGAATCACTTGAACCTGGGAGGTGGAGGTTGCGGTGAGCCGAGATTTCGCCATTGCACCCCCAGCCTGGGCAACAAGAGCAAAACTCTGTCTCAAAAAAAAAAAAAAAAAAAAAAAAAAAAAGAATTGATGAATGTCTCTTTGTTATTTTTCTAAACTATTTATATGGTAAATTATAATAATAGATTTTCCATTGTTGAGCCAGAATTTTGTTCTGGAATAAACTACTCTATCTGGAATAAACGTTGACAATATACACTGTGTGGTATATTATTTAAACTATACTACTCAAAAAGATTCTCTAATATTGTATTTAGAAATTTTCCCTCTGTGTTGATAAAATAAAATGGTCTGTAACTTTTGTAGTCATTTTTGCATCAGGGCTATGTTAGCTTTATTTTACAAATTGAATTTTACTTGATAAATCAGAAAGCCTTATACATTTTTGTATTCTCTAGAGCAATTTTTAAAAGCCTCTCCTTTAATTATTTTTTTCTTAAAGGCTTGAAATAACTCTCTCGTAAAGTGTTTGAATCTGCCCTTTCAGAACGTTGCCTCCCAAGTCATTGGCGAGTGCCCATCATCAATGTGTTTTTTCTCTCTCTCTCCTTATATTCCACATTCCCTGGTCTGACATCTTCAAGGTCCATTCTCAGATGTGCTCCCTGGCTCCAGCATCCATGGGTGAGGTCCTATAACTCTTCCTGGAGCAAAATCCGTATTTCTGTCCTCAGGCTGGTTTGGCACATGATCATTGTTGCCAGCCCGCAGACATGAGTGACATTGTTGCCAGCCCTCGTCCATGAGTGACGAGGACGGATATCACAAGGTACCTGCTTCAGGTGAAGTCTCTGAAGTGCCTCCAGGCAAGGAGAGATGCTCTCTCTGATAACGGGGAGATGGCCACTCCTGCTGGTGCAGACAATTCAGCGGAATCTGGGAGTTCAAGATTATTAGGTTCATATGTCCAAATTTCCGCATCTTCGTTCTCACAGATTCACTCTTTGGGTATCACTTGAACATGTGAGACTTACGGTGAATACAGGTAGTCTGTTTTTCTATTTTGCTACCTTTACAATTGGATACAGGGCCTGACTTTTGACGTGGTCAGCCTTATAGCTGCTAGAAATGAGGGATCTCATTAAACGCTTCTATAGAAGCGATTTGGCTTACATAGCATGCTTTGCGTGTTCAGAGTTGGCTGTCCTGATTCCACCATTTTCTTTTTTTCAAGACTTTCAATGCAGTTAACAAAAGCTGGACAACTCCATAATCCTTGTAACTGCCATTGCCATCCAACTGTCCAAACACTACCCCTACCACTTAACCCAACACATTCCCTTCTGGCTGTGTCTCATCCCAGGTAACCCCAGGTAAGACCTCTAGTAATTTTGATGTCAATGCATGTTAGGAGTTCTTGTCACCCTACTTACCAACAGTTATGGAGACTGATGGCCATCTGACCCAAGAGTGACCCATCTGAAGTCCTACCCTGAAGGTCCACTTTCTAGGACTGCTCTTACTACCAACTGTTATAGCCTGAGTTTCCCTTAAAGCAGAGTCTGAGACCAAAGCTTAGGTATGATTGCTCATTTGGGAGTGTGGATCTAGGGATTAGGACAGGAGCAAGGGAAGAATAAAAGAAATAAACAGGGAAAGAGTGAAAATCACAACAAGGATGTGTTATCAAGTTGAACAACTGCTACAGGGTGCTCAATTCCAATGGACAATCTGAGACAGGTTATGACATGTGGCTCAAGGTCTTGCTCCTGGGAAAAGACAGGGGAAAGCATTTATCCACTGGCTCCCCGTTTCTCCCAATTCCTGGTTGAAGGTTGCCCCAAAGGACATTAACTACTTTTCATCTTGGTTGAGCGGGCAGGGAACCACTAACGTCCTGCACTGAGGAGTGTCAGAGAAGGCCTGACACAGGGTGAAACAAAGTGCTGTTGGATTGCACCTGCTGGAAGCTGTTCAAAGCCAGAGCAGAGCTGGTAGCCATAGTTGTAGGTGAAATAAGAGCTGAGGCCCAGAGGACTAATTATAGTATCCACAGTTTGGGTACCCACACTTTGGGCACTACCTTTAGTCCTCTGGAACTAAACACTGTGATTAGGAGTTTTCTGTTACAACTTTAAAAATGTCTGAGGTCTGCAGATCACTTGAGGTCAGGAGTTCGAGACCAGCCTGGCCAACACGGTGAAACCCTGTTTCTACTAAAAGTACAAAAATTAGCCAGGAGTGGTGGTGCGCACCTGTAGTCCCAGCTACTCAGGAGGCTGAGGCAGGAGAATCGCTTGAACCCGGGAGGCAGAGGTTGCAGTGAGCCGAGATCTCACCACTGCACTCCAGTCTGGGCAACAGAGTGAGACTCCGTCTCAAACAAACAAACAAAAAAAACAAAACCAGAATTAGTAAAGTAATGAGGCTTTCTATCTCTTGTTGAGTTCATTTTGGTAACTTACATCTTCCTTTGAAAATCATTTCATTTCATTATGATCTTCAAATATGCTAGCATGATTTTCTCTCTCTCTCCCTCTCTTTCACTACACTTTTAAGGGGTTGCCTAAATTAATGTTATTTGGTTTTTTTTTTTTTTTTTAGAAAGAGTCTCACTCTATCTCCTAGGCTGAAGTGCAGTGGCACGTAATCTTGGCTCACTGCAACCTCTGCTTGCCGGGTTGAAGCAATTCCCCTACCTCAGCCTCCCTAGTAGCTGGGATTGCAGGCATGTCCCACTATGCTTGGCTAATTTTTTTTATTTTTAGTAGAGACGGGGTTTTGCCATGTTGGCCAGGCTGGTCTTGAACTCCTGGCCTCAAGTGATCTGCCTTGGCCTCCCAAAGTGCTGGGATTACCCCCGTGCCTAGCTGTTTTTGTTTTGAAGGTTTTTTTTTTCTTTTCATAAAAACCAGACTGGATTGAATTATTAACGGCACTTTTCTGTTTTTTGACTAATCAATTTCTGCTTTCATTATATGAATACTTTTTAACAGCTTTATTTTACATTAAAAAACTTTCCTTTTGAGATAAACAGTTCATTTATTTTCATTATTTCTTTTTAAAAATAATAGCATTTTAGAATATGATTTTTTTTCTGACTATAGCTTTGTCATCTGCTAAAAGTTTTGAAATCTGGTGTTTTATTATTGCTATTTTCAGAACAGTATTTAATTATATGTTTTATTTCCTTTCTTACTCAAGAGTTATTTAGAAGAATATTGCTTAATTTCTTGGTGTTTTGATTTTACTATTTAATATTTTTCTCACTAATTACTTGTGTTGTGATTACGGTCAAAGAGGGTTTACATTTTTAAGAATTTATTGACATTTTTTCATGGCCTAATATATTACCTGAGTTTATAAACTGGCCTTTTAAAAGGAATATTAATTAGGTACTTGTGAACTATAAATGTTGAAAAACTTATTGATTATTTAATTCCTTTATGTATCAATGTAATACATCATTGTCCATGATGATAAGAAATGATACATGTTATTGATAAGATTATAGTCTTATCAATTTCTACTTGAGTTTTAAGATCTAATTTTTAATATTTAGCTGCTATTTTATGCAGGACATAAACATTCATGAGCTTATCTTCTTTGTGATTTGCATCTTGTATTGGTATACTATTCCATATGTTTTTTTCTTAAATTCTTTGTTCGATATTAACATTGTCATTCCTGCTTTAGTTGTTGCTTTGTCTTATTTTCATTTATGTCCTATATTTTTGTACATCCTTTTAAAGAAGATCTTTATGTGTCACTTTATTTTAGGCCTGCCATTTGTAAACACTATATATGACTCAGATTTCTGTGGAGGAAATAGAAAACCCCTTATGTGTTTTAAGTGGAAAGGGATTTAACATAAGGAATTAGGTGTCTACAGAAGCATGAGGCTAGGCTGAAGGAAGAGGTTGGCGGCCCCCAGTGGACTACTGATTTCAAGTACACAGCACCACATCTGCTGCCCGTGGGTCGAGAAGTTATTGCTGCTGCTGCCAGCACAACTGCCTTTCAGCCCATGAAGCTGGTTACCAGGCACCGGAACGCAGGTCCGGCTGCTACCAGTAGTCCTGTCTGTCCAAACCTGTTTCCTGTCAACCAGCAGCAGCAAGGTGGCCTCCACTTCACCTCCACCTGCTAAAGCTCCTTTGAACGCATCTTATTGGCCCAACTCAATTTGCACCTAGCACCCTCATTTGGAAGCCCTTTGAAAAAGGTAATTTTTAGTTTTATGACCCCTCCAAGTAGGCGAATGGAATGGAAGTTAGGAAAGCCAATCCAAGAATCTACCATATGGTGTTGAAGTTAGCCTTTTGAATTCTGAGAACCCTTCTGTTTCAAATGGAGAGCGTAGCCCAGTCACATTTATTATAGATAATATTGATCTAACTTCTTTATTCTTATGCTTATGTACATTTCTACTTTTCTTTTTAATCTTTTGGCATATTAACTAACTGATTTTTTTAAGTAATTTGCAAGTTTTGTATTCCATTTATTCTACTATTGATTATCTTTAGTTGAAGTATACATAAATAAATATATATCTAGATTATGTATATCTTTAGGTTAAGTATATACTTCCATACCTTTTTCAAGGTCAAGCATGAATTAGTATCTGTCAACCCGTCTACCGGATATCCTAGTCAGGGGGCTCTTGCTGGCAAAAAAGAGAAGACTTCTGCGAATCTGAATAGAAGATGATTTCAGTGAAAGGATACTTGGTGGATCATAGAGTCGGTGGGAGGCCTGGAGAGCCAGGCTGAGGGAGTGGGCAGGTGGCAGGAAGCTAGACCAAGCCCCACCCAGGAGCAGGTTGTTTAGAGTCCTGCTGCTGCCACTCCCACTCCTTACCTCCCTTCCTCTAGGTTCAGACCCTGGACAGGGCTTCCAATTAGCTGAATTTAGGCCATCCACCTGGGCTCTAGTTGTTAGGGGTGTGAGAGGAAAAAGTATTTGGCTTTTTTTTTTTTTTTTTTTTTTTGAGACGGAGTCTCACTCTGTCACCCAGGTTGGAGTGCAATGGCACGATCTCGGCTCACTGCAACCTCCGCCTCCCAGGTTCAAGCGATTCTCCTGCCTCAGCCTCCTGAGTAGCTGGGATTACAGGCATGTGCCACCATGCCCAGCTAATTTTGTATTATTAGTACAGACGGGGTTTTTCCATGTTGGTCAGGCTGGTCTTGAACTCCTGACCTCGTGACCTGCCTGCCTCAGCCTCCCAAAGTGCTGGGATTAAAAGGCTGGCCCCACATTCCACCAAGACTCACACAGTGACTGATTCCTTGAACCTAGGAAGGTGTCAGGTGCTGTACCCCCAAAATTGAAGTGTCCACGGTACATATCCCCTCATTGTAAGAGACGAGAAATTTAGTCTGTTTTCCCTTCTTCTTTTCGGTCTGATCAACAAGCATTTATTGACTGCTTTGTATGAATCAGAAATTGTCATAGGCACAAATTATGTAAATCAAAAGGCCAGTTCCTGTCTGCAAGGCATGTATAGCTTGGTATGGGAGAGAGCTAGATACTTAAAGATGCTGTTTTACTGTGATAGGATACATACTAGAAGCGTGTATGTTCACAGGGTCGGATTGGAACAGAGGAAAGATGCTTAGCTCTGTCTGAGTGGGAGAGGATGAGTCTGATCTGATCTCAAAAGAGGATCATTTTCCAGGTGTTCAGGGTAGGGGAGAAAGACACAAGCACTCGGATACGTGGAACCACATGGTGCACAGAAAATATATGCACTTTGCTGTCACCAGGACAAGTGTCACCCACATAGGCAGAACCAGAGGAGCTGGGGCTGGAGAGGTAGATGGGGCCACTTCATGTTAGATGACCAGCGGAAGCGGACCCAGCAGAACATGGCTATCCCTACCCCAGCCACATTGGAGCCTGCTGATTCTCTCTCTCTCTGAAATTTACTGAGTCTTTGGACCCACAGAGCTTCTAACACTGCTGGAGCCTGGAGAAGAGGTGGGAGAAGGGGAACAGAGAGATAGTGGAGCTGAGAGAAGGGTGCTGAAAGATGCACCCTGCTTCTGGCTCAGTGAAGACATGACCTTCCCCACAGTTCAGTAGGCACCAGAGAAGGTGGCAAGGCTTGAGTGGCCTTTAGGTTAAGGGGCGCCTGAGGCATTTTCTGAAGGGAGGACCACCTGTGTCAGGAAACTTGCATAGGGGGAGGCCTCGCTGGGCCAAGAGAGGACAGCATTTGGATGGCTGAGGACCCACTGGTATTAGCCAGAGAAGTATCAATGCCAAACAGAGTGACCACAAGAGGGACCCTTTGAAAAGAAAGGAGGAAACAACAGGTGCTAGAGAGGATGTGGAGAAACACGTACGCTTTTACACTGTGGGTGGGAGTGTAAATTAGTTCAACGATTTTGGAAGAGTGTGGTGATTCCTCAAGGATCTAGAACCAGAAATACCATTTGACTCCACAATCCCATTACTGGGTATATACCCAAAGGATTATAAATCATTCTACTATACAGACACCTGCACACGTATGCTTATTGCAGCACTATTCACAATAGCAAAGACTTGGAACCAACCTGAATGCCCATCAATGACACTGGAAAAAGAAAATGTGGCACATATACACCATGGAATACTATGCAACCATAAAAAAGAATGAGTTCCTGTCCTTTGCAGAGACATGGATGAAGCTGGAAACCATCATCCTTCGCAAACTAACACAGGAATAGAAAACCAAACACTGCATGGTCTCACTCATAAGTGAGAGTTGAACAATGAGAACTCATGGATACAGTGAGGGGAGCATCACATACCGGGGCCTGTTGAGGGGTGGGGGCCAAGGGGAGAGCATTAGGACAAATGCTTAATGCATGCAGGGCTTAAAACTTAGATGATAGGTTAATAGGTGCAGCAAACCACCATGGCACATGTATATCTTTGTAACAAACCTGCACGATCTGTACATGTATCCAGAACTTAAAGTAAAATTTAAAAAGAAATAAGATCCAGGGATCTAATGTGCAGCATGGTGACAACAGTTAATAATGTTGTGTTATATACTTGGAATTAGCTAAGAGAGAGTTTATCTTAAGAGTTCTCACCAAAACAACAAAAATTAAAAAGGGAAATTATGTGACTTGAGGGATGGACACTTTAAATATATACTTTAAATACGTGAAAAAAAAAAGAAAAAGAAAAGAAAGAAAACCCTTCATGTCTATGCCTCCAATGGGCTGAGCCTTCTGAGCCTTGGCATTTGTTGGTGGCTAATTGAGGACGCCAAGGAGGGAGTTCACTACAGGGCTTGGAACACAGCAGTACTTCCTTAAAATTCTCCTTAGAATCTCTTTCTCCTCCCAGTCACTGCTCAAATCCTACCCAATTCCACCACCTCTTAAATCTTTTTCCTGACTGCATTTTCTTATGTAGAGCAATCTACTACTGCCATCGGTTCATTCACTCACCAGAACCTGTCTGGCCAGGACCTGACCTCAGCAGACTGAGTCACACCTGCATCATCCTTGTTGGGGCCCAGGTCTGCATTGCACTTCCGGCCCCAGCCCCACTGTTAGCTCCATCAGGTTCTCTGGGGCACACCAAGGAGGCCGTTTTCTCTCCCTTTTTCTGAATTAGATCCCCAGAAGCAAGACATCAGGCTTCCTGGACAAATCTAATTTTGCTCATGAACTTGACATTCATTGTTGCTCAGTTACCTGAGCCCAGCTCTTTCTGCCTTTTCAAACTGCACTCAGCTGTGCCCTTGAATGAACTGGGGCAGAAGTCCTTAGGTCCTGATCACACATGCTGTTCCCAACTTCCCTTCCCCTTGCCATGCTGTGGTGAACTCTGAATTCCAGCACGTCTCCACTCTGCTGTAGAGCCTTTCTAGGGCTGGCAGACATTCTGCCACAGAGCTGGTCTTTGTGGCTTTATGCCCACAGTAATTACTAGGGCTGGGCCACGCAACCCTCTAACCTCTTCAATTTACAGCCTCCAGGATCTGCCACCCCTGTGGCGTTTGGAGGGTGTCTAACCACAGACCGGATGTGCGTGGTAGCAGGTGGTCTGCTTGATTGCTGGTCCTTCAGTGACCCCTCTGCTCCCCAGCGGCCAGACAGGGATTCGGAACATGCCCAAGCATGTCTGCTACTGACATCCTCATCCATGAAATTCCCAATATCTGCAGAAATTGTGTATTTGTACATGTTGATTCTATAATAAATACTGATTCCCAGCTTGTACTGCAGAAAAGCTTCCTCAGCTTCTCAGTCTGGCTTACGTAAAGCACCATAAGTGTGATTCTCCATTTACACATCAGGGCCCTTAACACTCCATGCCCTCATGGTTCTAATTCTGATTTTGAAACAGACCCCACCATTTCCCTCTTTTTGAAGGTGACTTTGCAAGGATCACATAACTCCTGTTGGGCCAACTTCCTTTCCCTTGTACCATGAACATAACAACCAGGTGGTCATCCCGAAAGCTCATTCTTGTCACAGTTCTGGGGAGATCAGTTACCTGAAGGATACTCGGGTTGAGACCCCAGACAAACCTTACCAAATATGACCTGAATGTTCCAGGCTGCCTTGTAGACCTTTACTATGGTATCACATCCCAATAAACACAATTCCATCTCAAAAGAAAAAAAAGATTGATAAGTAATGCAGGTCTTTACTTCTTTTAAACCCAGGAGAGAGGATTAGATAGCATGTCAGACAAAACTATCTCTTAAAACCCTTTCTAAGCAATTCTTGTTATGCCCGAACTTTGATTTCTCATCAATGTCTGACGGTGAGTGCCCTATACCTAAATCCCTTCAGTATTTCCTCCATTTCTTTGCCTCTCTGTTCCTTTCTTTCTTTCTCTCTTTTTCCCTCTCTCCTTCTGTCCTGTTTTTACATTTCCTTAGTATTTCATTGCATCTACTTCTCTGGTCAGCAAAACAAAACCATCTCCTTTGAGGTCCACCCTTCTTAAAAGTACCAGAGGGATAATTTTTTTTTTCTGCAGCTATTTTTTAATTAAACTTTTTCTTTTGAGATAAATGTAGGCTCACATGCAGTTGTAAGAAATAATACAGAATAGTCCCCTGTGTGTTTCCCCAATGGTAACATGTTGCCAAACTATAGCACAATTTGATATTGTCATCAATATAGTCAAGCACAGACCATTTCTATCACCATAAAGATCCCTCATGTTGCCATTTTATGGGCACATTTACTTCTCTCTCTGTCACCCTCTTTAGCCCCTGGCAATCACTAATCTGTTCTCCATTTTGGTAATTGTGTCGTTTCAAGACTGTTACATAAATGGAATAATACAGTAGATAACCTTTTGAGAGTGGCTTTTTCACTGAGTGCAATTCTCTGGATTCATCCAGGTTGGTGCCTGTATCATATTAATAATTCCTTTTCATTGCTGAGCAGTATTCTACAGTAAGCATATACCACAGTTTATTTAACCATTTACTCCTTGGAAGACATCTGGTTTGTTTCCAGTTTTTGGCTATTGGAATGAAGCTGCTATTCATGCACAAGTTTTGTGTAAACCTAGGTTGTCATTTCTCTGGGATATATATCTAGATCTAGATCTAGATACACACCCAGGAGTGCAATTCCTGGATCATTTGGTAGCTATATGTTTAATTTTTTTTAAAGAAACTGCCAAACATTTTTCCAGAATGACCTTTCCTTCCTTGCCCACATTTGGTTAGTGTCACTATTTTTCAATTTTAGCCATTCTGGTAAGAGTGTAGTGTAGTGTATTTCATTGTGGTTTTAATTTGCATTGTCTCGATAGCTAATGATATGAAGTATCTTTTCATGTGCCTTTTTGCTATCTGTATGTGACTTTCCATATCTTTTGCCCGTTTTCTAAGTGGATTATTTGCTTTTTGACTGTTGAATTTTGAGAGTTCTTTATATATTCTCAATACCAGTTCTTTGATAGATGCATGGCTTGAAAATATTTTCTCCAATGCCCTTTCTTATCTTTTCACCCACTTAAGAGGGTCTTTCACCAAACAAACATTTTTAAGTTTGATGAAGTCTAATTTATCAATTTTTCCTTCTATGGACCATGCTTTTGGGATCAAATCTAAGAATTCTTTGCCTAACCCTAGATATCAAACATTTTTTGTGTGTTTTTTTCTGTAAAAGTTTTATAGTTTTACATTATACGTTTAAATCCATGATCCACTGTTGAGTTAGTTTTAGTGTAAAGATGTGAGACTCAGAGGTTCATCATGTCCGGTGTCCCAGCACCATTTGAAAATGTTGAAAAGCTGTCTTTCCTGTATTAAATTGTTTTGCATCTTTGTCAAAAATGAAATGGGCATATTCATGTGGGTCGATTTCTGGGTTCTGTGTTCTGTTTCATTGATCGTGTGGCCTTTGTGATATTTGCTAATATCACACTGTTTTGATTACTGTAGCTATATAAGAAGTCTAGGAATTGGGTAGACGGCTTCTACTTTATTCTTCTTTTTCACAGTTGTTTGAGCTATTCTAGTTATTTTGACTGCCCATATAAATTTTATAATAATCTTGTCTGTCTTTAAAAATCTTGCTGAGATTTTGATAGGAATTGTGTTAAAAGTGTATATTAATTTGGGGAGAATTGAATTTGTTACTATGTTGAGTCTTCCAATTCATATTGGAAGTCTTCCATTCATATTTCAATATTATATTTCTTCAACATTATATCTCTCCTATTATTTATATCTTTGGTTTCTTTCATCAGTATTATATAGTATTCAGCATAGAAGTCCTATATGTTTTGTTAGATATACATCTATTTCTTTTTTAGTGATTATAAATGATATTACATTTTTCATTTCAGTGGCTGTGTGTTCATTGCTAGAATATAGAAATACACTGTTTTGTATGTTTATCTTGTATTCTGTGGCCTTGCTGAAGTCACTTATTAGTTATATGAAGGTTTTTTAAAAAATATTCCTTAGGATTGTCTATGTGCAAATTGGGACAGTTCTATTTTCTCCTTTCTAATCTGTATGCTCTTCATTCCTCCTAGCTCCCCATTATACTGGCTAGAACTTTCAGCACTTGCTAAGTAAGAGTAGAGCAGACATCCTTGCCTTGTTCCCAATCTTAGGAGGAAAGCATTCAGTCTTTCTCAACTATGTATACTGTTAGCTGTAGGGATTTTTTGTAGATGTTCTTCATCAAGTTGAGGGAATTCCTGTCTATTCCTGCTTTTTTGTTTGTTTGTTTTTTCTGAGCGCTTTTATCATGAATCACTGTCAAATATTGTCAAATGTGTTTTCTGCAATGACTAATTGTGTGATTTTTCTTCTTTAGCCTGTTAATATGATAGATTACATTGGTTGACTTCAAATAGTGAGCCAGCCTTGCCTGCATCCCTGGAATAAACTTCCTCACTTGGTCATGTTACATAAATCTTTTCATGGATTGGTGAATTCTACTTGCTAATATTTTGTTTAGAATCTTTGCATCTGTATTCATGAGGACTATTGGTCTTCAGTTTTTAAAATTTATACTGTCTTTTTCTGGTTTTGGTAACAGGGTAATATTAACTTCATAAAATGAATTGGGAAATGTTTTTTCCTCTTCTGCTTTCTGGAAGATACTGTGTAGAATTGGTTTTAATTCTTATTCAATGTTTGGTGCTAAAATAATCAAGGCTTAGGAATTTCTTTTTTTTTCTTTTTTTTTTTTTTTTTTTTGAGATGGAGTCTTGCTCTGTCGCCCAGGCTGGAGTGCAGTGGCATGATCTCGGCTCACTGCAACCTCCGCCTCCCGGGTTCACGCCATTCTCCTGCCTCAGCCTCCCGAGTAACTGGGACTACAGGCACCTGCCACCACGCACGGCTATTTTTTTGTATTTTTAGTAGAGACAGGGTTTCACCGTGTTAGCCAGGATAGTCTCGATCTCCTGACCTCATGATCTGCCTGCCTCGGCCTCCCAAAGTGCTGGGATTACAGGCTTGAGCCACTGCACCCGGCCAGGAATTTCTTTTGTAGGAGTTTTATAATTATGCATTAAATGTTCTTGATGGGTAAAAGGCTATTCAAATATGTTTTGTATTGGGTGAACTGTGATAGTTTGGTTTCTGTAAGGAATGGTTTTTCTTAGAATTTCTGAGACTGAAATTCTTCTTTTTTTTTTTCTTTTGAGACAGGGTCTTACTCTGTCACGTAGGCTAGAATGTGGCGGCACAATCACGACTCATGATAGCCATGACCTCCTAGGTTCAAGCATTTTTTGTAGAGACAGGGTTTTGCCATGTTGCCCAGGCTGGTCTCAAACTCCTAGACTCAAGTGATCCACCAGCTTCGTCCTCCCAAAGTGCTGGGTCTACAGGCACGAGCCACTGCATCCAGCCAGTATTCTCTCATTTTTATGTCTGTAGAGTCTGCAGTGATATCCTCTGTTTATTCCTAGTATTGGTAATTGTGTCTTCTTTTTATTTGTCAGTCTTGTTAGAAATTTGTCCATTTTATTGATATTTTTCAAAGAACCAGCTCTTCCTTCCATTGATTTTATCTATTGTTTTCCTGTTTTCAAGTTTATTGATTTGTGTTCTTTGTTATTTTTTTCTTCTGTCCGCTACAGGTTTATTTTGTTCTTTTTTTATGCTAAGTTCTTAAAATTGGAGCTTGTGTTTTTATTCAAGTCTTTCCTTTTTTCCCAATTATATACATTTAGTGCTACAAATTTCCCTCTCAGCAGCTTTAGCTATGTGCCACAAATTTAATATGTTATATTTTCATTTTCATTCGGTTCAAGGTATTTTTAAAATTTCTCTTGAGACTGCATCTTTGACCCATGTATTGCTTAGAAGTATGTTATTTTGTTTCCAAGTGTTTGAAGATTTTCCTGTTATCTTCTTGTTATTGATTTCTGGTTTGATTTCATTGTGGTCAGAGAACATGCTCTGTATGGTTTTACTTTTTATATCTATTGAGATTTGTTTTATGGTCCAGGATGTGCTCTATCTTGGTGTATGTTCTCTGCGAGCACTTGAAAAGAGTGTATATTCTGCTGTTCTAGGGTGGCGTATTCTATAAATGCCAATTTGATACTTTTGGTAGATGGTTCCATTAAGTTCTTCTATATCTTTGCTGATTTTCTGCCTAGTTTTATACAATTTTGAGGGGTGATAGTGTTGAAGTCTCCAACTGTAATTATGAATTTGCATATTTCTCATTTCAGTTTTATCAGTTTTTGCTTCAAATGTTTTGTAGCTCTGTTGTTTGGTACATACATATTTAGGATTGTTAGGTCTTCTTGATGGATTTACCCTTTTATTACTATAAAATGTCCCACTTTTCTCTGACAGATTTGTTTGTTTTGATGTCCACTTTATCTGATATTAATATAGACAATTTTGCTTATTTTTATTTTGCAATTTACATGATATATCTTTCCCCATCCTTTAACTTTTAATCTGCCTATGTCATTATATTTGAAATGAGTTTATTTCTTGACAGCAGTTATAGCGTGTTTTAAAGTTTACTTGGCTAATCTTTCTCTTATTAGGTGTATTTAAACCTTTTAATATTATTGTTGATATGATAAGGCTTAAGTTTCCCATTTTATTTTTTGTTTTAAGTTTATTCTCTTCTTTGATATTTTGAGTTTTTTCTTGCCTTCTTGTGTGTTACTTAAGCAATTTTTTAGAATTCCATTTTCATTTATGTATGCTGTTTTTGAACGTCTCTTTTTGTATAGCTTTTTTTTTAGTGGTTGTTCTAGGTAGTACATTATATATACATAGCACCGTGTGCTGGTATTTTCATTTTACCAGTTTGAGTGAAGTATAGAAGCTTTATCTACCTTTGCATATATTTATCATCCCCCACATCAGACAGTTTTACAATTTTTGCTTCAATCATCAAACATAATTCAAGAGGAAAAGGAAAGCCTAATATATATTTACCCATATTTTTGCTTATAGTAATCTTTCTTTCTCTCTCTTTTTGATGTCCCAGTATTTCTTCTTTTATTGCTTCATTTCTGTTTATAGAATTTCTTTTAGCCATTCTTTTAGGGTAGGTTTGTTGGTGTCAAATTGTCTTAGTTTTCCTTTATCTAAGAATGTCTTCCTTTCTGGGTTGGCAGTTTTTTTCTCTTTCAGCACTTGAAAAATACTGTGCCACTTCCTTCAGGCCTCTGTGGTTTCTGATAAGAAATCCTCTCTCATTAGAGTAGTTTTTCCTCTATTGGCAAGTTTTCATCTGGTTGTCTTTAAGATTTTTTTTGTCTTTAGTTTTCAAATGTTTAATTATAATGTGTCTTGGTATAGATTTCTTTGGTTTTGTCCTGTTTGGGGGTTTATTCAGCTTTCTAAATCTGTAGGTTTATGTTACTTGGCAAATTGAAGGAATTTTTGCCTTTATGTCTTTAACTACTTTTTCAGTCCTATCCTTTTTCTTCTCTCCTTCCAGGACTCCAGTAACATGAATGTTAGATCTTTTGTTACAGTTCCATAGATCCTTAAAGCTCTGTATATTTTTAAAGTAATTTTCTCTCTTTTATTCATATTGGCCAGTTTCATTGTTCTATCGTCCAGATCATGAATTCTTTCCTACATCCCTCCTTTCTGCTACTGAGTCCATCTACTGAGTTTTTTATTTCAGTTATTGTATTTTTCATTTCCAAAGTTTATATTTGGTTGCCTTTATATTCTTTTTTTTTTCTTTTTAGATGGAGTTTCACTCTGTCACCAGGCTAGAGTGCAGTGGCTATATCTTGGCTCACCACAATCTCTGCCTCCCGGGTTCAAGTGATTCTCCTGCCTCAGCCTCCTGAGTAGCTGAGATTACAGGCATGTGCCACCACACCCAGCTAATTTTTGTATTTTTAGTAGAGATGGGGTTTCACCATGTTGGCCAAGATGGTCTCCATCTCCTGACCTCGTGATCCGCCCCCCTTGGCCTCCCAAAGTGCTGGGATTATAGGTGTGAGCCACTGCCCAAGCCTATCTTCTCTTTTCTTCCTCAGATTTTCTGTTTCTTTGCTGAGATGTTCTGTTTTTTCATGTTTGAAGTATATTTGTAATTTTGTATTGAAATATTTTTATCATAGATGCTTTTAAATCTTTGTCAAATACTTCTAACATCTCTGACCTCTTGATGGTGGTGTGTATTGGCTTTTTTATAATTCAATTTGAGATCTTCTTGGTTCTTGCAAATCAAGGGAATGATTTTCAGTTAAAATCTGGACATTTTTGTTTTGCATTCTATAACTCTGGGTATTCTCTTTTAGCTGGCTTTCTCTGACACTGCTATGGCAGGTTCCTTAGGTCCCAGGTCCCTGGCTAGTCTGCCTTCTTCTCTCCCCCCTTTTAGAATCTTCTTATGCTTATTTTACATGTAATGTCCAGGATTTTTAGCTGTGATTTGCAGGAGGAATAAGAAAAAATACATTTATTCCATCTTCCCAGAAGTGTGTGTGTGTTTGTTTGTTTGTTTGAGACAGGGTATAGCTCAGTCACTCAGGCTGGAGTGCAGTGGCACTATCTTGGCTCAGTGCAACCTCCACTTCCCAGGCTCAAGTGATCCTCCCACCTCAGCCTCTCTAGTAACTGAGGCTACAGGTGAGTGTCACCAAACCCAACTATTTTTTGTATTTTTTTTGGTAGAGATGGGGTTTTGCCATGTTGCCCAAGTTGGTCTTGAACTCCTGGGCTCAAGGGATCTGCCCACCTCAGCCTCCTAAAGTGCTAGGATTACAGGTGTGAGCCATCATGCTGGCCAGAAGTAGAAGTCAGGCAATAATTTAAAACTATTACGTGTAAGTTATTGTCTTTGTCACACATCGAATCAAAATAATATTTTTGTTTTATACAAACTGTTCTAGGGGCTATATAGCAGGTGGATTTGAGGATAACCCAAATGGAATCTGAAAAATTTTGAAGTTATTGACAGAAATGGAAAGAGATAGTGGTGGGGTGGATGGAGAGAAAGGGATAATTCTAGGAATACCATAATGTGCTGCATAATGATGTTTCAGTCAATTAGGGGCCACATAAGGGACAGTGGTCCCGTGAGATTACAATATCATATTTTTACTGTACCTTTTCTCTGTTTACATACACAAATACTTACTGTTGTGTTACAGTTGTCTCCAGTATTTAGTACAGTAACATGCTGTACAGGTTTGCAGCCTAGGAGCAATAGGCTATACCATATAGCCAAGGGGTGTAGTAGGCTATGCCATCTAGGCTTGTGCAAGTATGCTCTATGATGTTTGCACAACAACAAAATCACCTGACACATTTATCAGGCATATCCCCAGTGTTAATCAATGTATAGCTGTATTTAGGAGACAAAACAGATAGAACCAAGTGATTTTTTGAATATAGGGAATGCATGAAAGGAAAGAGGCTAAACAGTTGGGTTTATGTCTTGGGATCCAATATGGTGAGTTCATTATAAGACTGGGAATGCAGGAGGAGGAGTAGGTCTCATAAAGAGGAGAAGGAAGAAAGATATGTTTGGTTTTAGATACGTCGAGTTTGAGAGGCTCACAGATCATCCAAGTGGAGTTGCCTATCAAGCAGTTATGTATACCAATGTAAAGAAGTATAGGGGAGAGGCCAGAGCTGGTTCTACTTGTTTAAATGTCCTCAGCACAACATGGTAGTAAAACCATGAGAGAGAGAGATGACTTGGGTAAGAATAGAGAAGGAATAGCAGTGTGCCAAGGAGCGGGAGCTTGAATGTGGAGGAATAAGAGGGAGGGGAGAGAGTGGAGAGAGCAAGCGTAGACCTGCTTCTCATGGTTTGGTTCACAGGGAAGGATAATGGCAGGAAAGCAGCTACATAGTGAGGATTAGTATTAATTTTCTACTATGCTTATAGGAAGAAGAAAAACATGTGGTAGGGAGGAAGTTGAAGATATAGGAGAGAGGGGCTGACTGGTGGACCAAGGGGCAAGCAACCAATTGGGGATGTAGGGGAAGGACTGGCTTTAAGCCCAAGCCCAGTTACTAGATCCTTTGAGTCTGGAGAAATGGAGGTGAAGATGCGGTGGATATAGATAAATCTTCAGATGGGGAGCAGGAAAGGGAAGTCGTTTATAGATGTCCACTCCAATTATCTTAATGAAGTGGGTGGTAGGTCCTCTCCTGGGATAATAGCGAGGGGGAGCTTGGACATGATGCTAAGGACTTGAAAAGAGAGAAGGTGCTGCCTAAGGACAAGGAAAGGGCCTGTCAGTTGGGTCTGAGGACTCAGCTCAGGTTGGACACATGGACCCTGCAGTGTCAGCCCCACTGTTAAGGACTAAGATGGTTTTCCAATCGAGTACACAAGTCGGCTGTAACCATATTTTAATCTGTGTAATGTGGGCCAGAATGGATACGTTCTTGGCAACAGAAAAAAATGAATAACACATCTTACTGATGGTTTTTCAATGCAGAAAAAAATGTTAATGTGAAATTTGGTCTACAAGACATTCATTTGTAAATACCACTGGTAACAGATTTGTATGATTTGTGTTGTGTAATTAACGTGAAAGAAAGAAAGGAATTCCATGAATTGCCTATATTTCACTGCTTGGGCACTGAATCAACTGAGGTCAGGTAATAATAAGCAGTCTTGCTACCAGCCTTATTCATTGAATCATCTCTTATGCTGCCAAGACAATGCTCCTCTTTATGCCACATGGAGGCCTAGCCTCTGTGATTGTAGGAACTCCTGCCAACTCAGCACTTGGCTTGGTGACCCGAGAGTTCTCAGGCCACATCCTCAGAGACAGCCGGTGCCACGGACACATCCGTTGTCTTGTTGCCACACGATAGCCATTGAAAACCCCAAGGTGGAGACTCACTGCAGAACCTCTATTCAGTCCATGCAGAGCCCCAGGGAGAACAGGGCTGACGTCAGCCTGGGAGGTGAGAGGCCCGGACCCAGAGAAGGCAGGCTGTGTTCCAGGACATGACAGTTTCTGTGGACAGAAGATATATGTCCTTCTCTCTGCTAGAGCCTGGCTAAAGCTGGAGGGGCAGTGAAGCTGAGCCCTCTAAGGAGTTCAGTTCATACATTATTCAGGAGGTGGCCAAGAAAGGCTGAGATGGCAGCGGGAGACAAACAAGTTTATATTTCAAGCTGAAGGTTTCATTATGAAACCAAATTATATTTAAATGAAGTCCTGAGCCTGGTCATCCAAGTAAATCCAGAAGTAAGAGGAGTCCAGGATGGTCCCTCTATCCTCAGGCAGTGTGAAGAGTCTGCTATTGGTCCTAAATTGGCTTGGATCATCTCTTCCTTTCACTAAAGAAAGAACAAAAATGGGCATTTATTGAATACCTTTTGTGGTTCACCTTCTTGAATAGGCCTTCCTTAATCTTCACAACAACCTGTAAAGCAAAGATAAGCACTTACCTTTTACAGTAGTGGAGAGTGAGGAGTGGAAGGGGGTTAAGGAACTTACCTACTGACAAATAAATATAAATGGTGGGGCTGGGATTAGGACCCAGGTTTTGTGACATAGAAGGTTACAAATACTCTTCCCCTTGTATCCAAAGAAACCAGTAAAGTAATCTCTGTGTTTCTTTCTGTTCAAGGTGCCTATTTAGGCATCCTAAGAATTTGTAGCTCAAGACTGAATGACCTCAGAGGGCAAGTGGGCATTTGCCCAGTGGCCTAGAAGGTTGGAGGGTCATTTTTCACTTTTATGGATTTTGGAAAAGGCACAACTCAATGTCTTTGAATTTGATGTTTCTCCCCGCCTAGAGCACTCATTTTATACTTGTTTATATCCTGATGCAGGTACATCCTGGGAGACCAGACTTCAGTTGCTTCATCATTTCTGCAACGGGGAGTTGAGGTGTTGGTTTTTTGGGATCCAAAAGTCAGAACACATAGTCTAACCAAAGCCTGTTTATTATTTATAAACATGTGTGTATAAAAGGAATAACAACTGAAACCCATCTATTTGCACAGGTAATAAATTATTTTTATGGAAGGGTTCACAATTATGAGTCATCTTTTGTTTTCCTTTCCTACTTCTCTTTCCCTTCCTTCCTTCTTCCTTTTGGCTAAACACACATTAGCAGAGTAGAATATTCCATCCCTCTGTATAGCACTCATAGAACCCCCCCACTCCAGGAGCAGTTAGGGGACCACCATGTAACAGCACAATGTTACCAAAACTTGCTCTTCCTTTGTGCAGGAGGAAGGTGTCTGGTCATTAAGCTGGTGGCCAAAGACCTCCACTGTCTTGGTCTGCAGGGGCTGCTGTAACAGACTGCCACAGTCTGGATGGCCTATCAGCGACAGAAATTGGTTCTCACACTCCTGGAAGCTGGAAGTCCCAGATCAAGATGCTGGCAGATTTGGTGTCTGGTGAGGATCTGCTTCCTGGCCCAAAGACAGATGTCTTCTAGCTGTGTCCTCACATGGCAGGGGGAGGGAGAGAGCTCTCTGGAGTCTCTTATAAGGGCACTAATACCCTATGAAGGCTCCATCCTCAGGACTGAATCCCCTCCCAAAGACCCCACCTCCTAATATCATTACATTGGGGGTTAGGGTATCAATATATGAATTTAGGGGAACACAAACATCCAGTTTATTGCATCCACAAATGAGTCCCACTCAATAATTCATACTGTAAACTCCAGTCCAGTCTCTGCTTAGATAGACACAGTGTGTGTCAATGACCTCATATCTCCAGCAAGGCTAGGAGATCCAGAGGTTGGAAACAACCCAAGACCCTCTTGCCTAACTGTGTGTTCTGCTGATGGTTCAGGAAATCCATATACAGTACTGCCAAAGGTTCCAGAGATCCGTAAAGCACATTTTTACAACATGAACTGTTTCAGCTAAACCCTCTAGTCCTGTATAGCCCAAGACCGGTAACTCAGCTTGTAAAGGGTTAATTACTTGTGGAGTTCTGCTCTGCCTTGGAAAGTAAAGAAAGCAAGGAAAGCAGGTGACAGGAAGCTAACAGCAGCCCCTCCAGCTGTCTTTGCAGGAGAATCTCCTATTGCAGTTAGGTAGCCCTTGCAGGATATCTGGCTGGAGATGAGGATTCCCTTGGAATACCCCCTTGCTCAGCTCACTAAAGGCAGCAGGGTTCCTCCTGGAGAGCTTTTCTGGAGGAGCCGCCAGGTGTGAGCCACTTATGGCTAGCCACATCCTGAGTTCAGAAAATTCATCTGGTGTGAAACCTCTTCTGGGAATATTCTCCTAACTCAGCAGAGTGGAGTGAGTAACCTGCTCCCAGGTGCCTGTCACAGCTTGACAGGTCAGCCTGACATCACATCTAGAAGGCAGGTAGTAAAGCCCAGGGCGTGTTGCAACCTTGGTTTATAACCACAGCACGTGTCCAAGGTAGACAGACCGGAAGCGCTGAGCCTGATACTCCACAGGGCTCACTCCTGAGAGCCAGGCCAGCCTCCGGGCATGACAGGGGGTCTCACCCCCTTCACTGTCATACCAGCCTAGCCTGCCTGAGAGCCACTGCTCCCCAGGCAGGGCAGAGCATAAACAGCGCACCTTGGACACACCAGCATGGAATGCTTCTGGGTGCCCTGTGCGTTTTGTTCTCCTGCATCTTCAAGGAAAAGAAGAACACTCTGGGAACAGAAGACTCAGGGAAGAAACCCTTTACTCCTCATAGGGCCTGAGTGTTTCAAGCCCACCAAGCCCTGTGGCCCAGAACCTGGGTCCTACCACGATAGAAAGATAAAGCTCATCTTTTCAGAGAGGACCTCAGATGACTGTGGCATGGTGCTTGGTAGTTCCGGAGAAATGTTGCATCCAGCCAGCCTAAGTCTGTGCATCAAAGGTTGTGAGCCACCCTCTTGAAGATCACAGTTGCTGAAACAAAAATTAAGTGACGGGGAGGTGACAGGTTGTAATGTACCTATAAGGACAGACAGACAGGGTAGGAGGAATCCACCTCAGCCTGGAAAAATTCAGACCCTGCAGTTGTTGGCAAAGAAAAAGGCATCCATGGTCTGGCTGAAAGGCTGACTTGCTGGAACACTCCAGGGAACTGGGCGCGGAGGGTGTCAGAACCGTTCACAGCATTCTAAACCCAGTCCCAGTTTGCGCCTAACCTTAAGCAAGGACTGGCTTAGGGAATCTGTTTTCCACGTCTTGGAAAAGCGTTTGATGATACCTACTACTTGGATGTGCACTGAAGGATTTAATTAATGTTTGCAAAGCACTTTGAGATGCAGATGTAGGGCCCACAGCCAAAAACATAGCCAGCTTGTTTAGGTTGGCAGTAAAAAAGTTAAGCGCTCTTTACTAATTAACACCCTATTAGTATAACAGCAATATCCATGTTGAGTTACTCAAGACCGTGTTTATTTTCACCACTCTGTGTAGTTTGGTTTCTAAGCTAAGGAAGTCTGAACTTACCTGGTGGTGTGAAGTAATCAATTACTGAAACCTCCCTTCAAGCCAAACTCTACCGACAAAGAAATATGCTAAGATGGGTGCATGCCAGGAAATGCCAGTCAAACAGGTGCCTGTTGGGGAAAGACCATAACCAGAAACCCTGGCAAATGTTTCCCAAACCAAAGCTCCCTGGACTCCAGAATGCAGTTCCTGGGAGGAGCCTGGGCATGAGGAGGGTGCCACCTGCTGGCACCAAGGTGTATTTTCTGTGATTTGCAAGCCTACATGCAAGTGTCTGCAGGAACAGAATTTGAGAGAATTGGCTGGGCTTCGCGTCTGTAACCCCAGCACTCTAGGAGGCCAAGGTGAGTGGATCACCTGAGGTCAGGAGTTCGAGACCAGCCTGGCCAGCATAGTGAAACCCTGTCTCTACTAATTAGTTGGGCCTGGTGGCGCATACGTGTAATCCCAGCTACTTGGGTAATCCCAGCTACTTGGGAGGCTGAGGCAGGAGAATCACTTGAACCTGGGAGGCAGAGGTTGCGGTGAGCCGAGATTGTGCCACTGCACTCCAGCCCGGGAGACAGAGCAAGACTCCGCCTCAAAAAAATTATTAGACCTACCCACATTTCTATAAATGGCAATAAAGTCCAACATAACCATTATGGGAAATAAAATACACAAATATAGGCCTGTGTGATGTAGTATACCTGGAAAATTTAGAAAGGAGCAGAGGTTGCTTTTTGCAGCTAGTCATCTTGCAGTAACAATGGCAGATTTATAAATTGTAGCTCAGTTGGGACCTATGTTTTATCTAATTCTATTTAACAGATAGATGTCTCTTAATTAAGGTGTGTTGACCAATTGAAAATGTCTACACTGGATTTGGCGAGCAATAAATTATGCTTGCATTAATTTTCATCAATGTCGAATTTAGTGGCTTCAAAACATTTTTTGGTGTGCTACCAGCCCTAAAGAGGTTATGAAGTTGAGAGAACTGTCAATACATGCATAATCCACTAAGTAAGCAGCTAACAATTGCTAGACAATAGATGAATAGCCAAACATCAAGAGCAGCCAACCTGTACACAAATAAATTAATCTCTGAACCAATTCATTCAAAAGGGGAGGAAGTGAGCCGTGCAGATATCAGAGGGGAAGTTGCACAAGTCAGAGGGCATAGAAATGGAAAGCTGCTAAGGAGGGAGTGTTCCTGGCATCCTAAGGAGGAGCAGGGAGCCAGTCTGCCTACAGTGGAGTGAGTGGGGACCTTTCAACCTGGACACGTGGAGCAGTCTTGAGTCCAACCAGAAGCTGGGAGTCCAGTCTGGCCTAGCCTACCCCATCCAAATCATGGCCAATCTATAGACCTAGGAGGATGGAAATAAATTATCGGGGTTGTAAGTCATGAAATTGTAAGACCACTTGTTATGCAGCATTATTATAGCAATAGCTGACAAACACATTAATCTAATAATCACCCTATTGTAGTAGCAGATGAGATCATACAGGTAATGGGGTGAAGGGCAGATTTATAAGGTCTTGTAGCCAGTAATGGAGGAAGAAAACCAGGAGAGTGGTGTCCAGAGGTCAAATGAAGAAAGAATGTTAAAGAAGACAGCAGGACGTCATGTATCAAATGCTACAGATAAGAGAGTGACCATATACTTTACTGTACAAAGTATGGCACTTTTAAAGTCAAAAAAAGGGCACTCAACTTTGGCAGGACAATAAGCTAGGGACGTTCTGGGCAAACTGAGATGTACGGTCAAGTAGAGTAAGATCTGACGTTTGAATCCAGATTGAGCAACTAAGAAGTCTCTGATAATCTCCCCAAGAGCAGTTTTGGTGACCTAGAGGGTTGAGTTTAGTCCAGTTGGATTGAGTTCAAGAAAAGGTGGTAAGAGTGTGAGCATAGGCAACTTTTCTGAGAAATGTTGCTGTAAATGAGAAAAGTGAAGGGGGCAATAGCCAAAGGGAGATGTGAAAACAGTATCTGGCCTTTTGTAATGGAAGAAAGATATCAATGTTTATTTGCTGATGGGAATGATGCAGCTCACAGGAGAAAGTTTGTGATAAGAGGGAGAGGGAGAAATGCTAAGTGAGACCCTTGAGTATAGGAGAGAGGCTGGGATCTGACGGACAAATGAGGGTGTTGTCCTCTGCTAGGATCAGGATCCACTCATCCAAGGAGTAAGATGGAAGGCAAGGAGTAGACACAGAGTGAGAGATGATGGAATGTTTCTTTAATTTTATCAGTGAAACTGAAAGAAAATTTGTCAACTGACAGGACAGTTTGCAGGAGGAGAGAGGGAAAAGTTTGAAATCATTGATATAGAAGCCCAAAAGAAATTATTTAGGCAGTCAGTGAGGGTAAGAGAGTCCTCAGTAAGGTTTCCCTTTTAATAAAAAGCAGCCCCAAGATCATTTCTTTTTTAACAAAGAGCAGCCTGAAAAATCAAGCTGCAGACATAGAAAAGCAAGCTAGAAGCTTGCACGGCAAATGCCAGCAGCTGCACCAATAGAAAAGCGATACCTGGAAGCCAGGCATGTTCAACATGGAGGCTCCTTCTTCCCTTTTCTTTGTCGACAAGTGTGCAGTAAAGAAGCAGACAACCAGGGGCCGGCCAGGCAGAGGATTCATCTGCATAATAAAAGATTAGGGTGGGGTGGCCAGCTTCTTCCCAAGCTATGTAAATGACACACCTGGTCCGACCAATCTTTTGGGTCCTATGTAAATCAGACACTGTCTCCTCAGGCTAGTCTTTGATAGCCGTGCATTTCACCTCGGAACCTGAAGACGCACTCCAGAGCCCCTCTCTCTTTGCCGGAGAGAGAGCTGCTCTCCTTCTTTTGCCTATTGAGCCTTCATTCTTAACCTCACTCCTTGTGGTCCATGTCCTTGATTTCCTTGATGTGAGGCCATGAACCTCGGGTATTACCCCAGACAAACAATGCCACTTCATCACTACCTAGGACCTGGGAGGCTGATTACACCACGGAAACACAGTAAGATTGCCCACCAGCAGCAAAGGGCATGCAGTCAGGAATCGAAAGTGTGATCCACGGAGGAGACTCCGTTTCTGCTTAAGATGTAGAAAGCTGCAAACGAACATATGCTACCCTATCCTAAGCTGCTACACAATCACAATTTCTCTGGAAACCATCAGAGAGCTGAGGTTACAAAGCAACAAACTACTTGAATTTCAAAGACAGGTTAGGTTTCCTGAAGAGAGATGGGACTCCCTAACTGTATCACTTGTGGCAAAGCCGGGGAGGAAGGAGCTCTAGGACGGACAAGTGGGTAAGAAGAAATAAGCTAAAGCACTGGCCAGCCACCAAAGGCCAAGTGTGAGCTAGTGTGTCCGTCCAGAGTCCCCCAAAGCTGTGACCCAGGGGCGCTCGGTCTCCCATACAAGCTCCTTCCCACCGGCTTCCATGGGCAGGGCGGGAGATCAGAGAGCCCTTCCCTCTGAGGCACAAGCAGGCCAAACAGTTCCCCAGACCCTGCTCTTGGACAAGAGAAGAAGAAGAGTGAGAGGACAGGGCAAAAACATATTTTAAGAGATAGTACTCAGTAATTTTATAAAGATAATGAAATACATCCAACGACAGATCCAAAAAACTAGGGGAACCAAGAAGGATAAACACCAAAAGATACAGATAAACCAAACCAAAACAGAAAAACACCTGGACACAGCACAGTCCCCCTGGAAAACCAGTGTTAAAGAGAATCCTGAGGGCGGCCAGTGGGGAGGAAGGGAGGAAAAGGCACATGACATACAAAGGAAAAAAGAATCGCAGTAGAAGCTCCTCAGAAACGACACAAGCAGAAGATAGTGGGGCAACACCATTCAAATACTAAGAGCAAAAAAGTTCTCCATCCAGAATTCTCCTTCCAGTGAGAAGAGCTTTCAAAAGTGAAGGCAAAATAACAACTTTTTCAGAAAAACAACCAAGAGAATTTGTTGCCAATAGACTTATGCCACAAGAAATGTTAGAGGAAATTCTCCAGGCAGGGGGAATATGGCACCAGACAGAAACTTGGATCTGTAAAAAGAAATCAAGAGCGCTAGAAATGCTAAAAAACGAAGGTAAATTAATTCTTTTTAATTGCACTAAAAGATAATTTTCTAAAGTGAAGTCATCATTTTGTGAAAGGGCCAGATGTTAGTAATAAATATTTTAGGCTTGCAGGACATACAGTCTCAGTTGCAGCTACTCAGATCTGCTACTGTAGTGGGAAAGCAGCCAGGACGTGTGTAAACAAATGGGTGTGGCTATGTGCCAGTAAACTTTATAAAAATGTTTGGCTGACCTGATGGTCATGGTTTACTGGCCTCTGGCCTAAAGCAGAAATTATACAAATGCATTGTGGGATTTAAAAAAATTTTAAAGTAAAATGTAAGACAAAAATAGCACCAAGGATCAGAGAAACAAATTGGAAGTATACTGTTGTAAGGTTCCTACACCATTGTGAGTGTTACAATATTATTTAGAGGTATACTGTAATAAGTTAAAAATATACCTTGTAAACTCTAGGGCAGCCATTAAATATTTTTTTAAAAGAGGCATAAGAATAAGCCAGTAGTGGAGATACAATTATATCATAAAAAGTACTCAATCCCAAAGCAGACAGAAAAAGAGGGAAAAGAAGGAATGAAGAACAGATGGGACAAATTGAAAACAACTAGCAAGATGGTAGAGTTAAACCCAACTATGCCACTAATTAGATGTAAATAGTCTAAATACTCTTATTAAAAGACAGAAATTGTCAAAATTGTATTTTAAAAGGCTCAACCATATGCTGTCTAGAAGAAACTCGCTTTTTTAAAACTTATTTTAGGTTCAGGGCACATATGCAGGTTTGTTAGATAGATACACTGTGTCATGGAGGTTTGTTGTACAGATAATAGTTCATCACTCAGGCACTAAGCCTGGTACCCAATACTTATTTTCTCTGATCCTGTCCCTCCTCCTACCTTCCACCCTCAAGAAAGCCCCAGTGTCTGTTGTTCCCTTCTTTGTGTCCATGTGTTCTCATTATTTAGCTCCCACTTACAAGTGAGGACATGTGGTATTTGGTTTTCTGTTGCTGCGTTGGTTTGCTAAGGATAATGGCCTCCAGCTCCATCCAAGTCCCTGCAAAGGACATGATCTTGTTCCATTTTATGGCTACATAGTATTCCATGGTATATATGTATGTACCACATTTTCTTTATACGGTCTGTCACTGATGGACATTTAGGTTGATTCTATGTCTTTGCTACTGTGAATAGTGCTGCAGTGAACATTTGTGTGTACATCTTTATGGTAGCACGATTTACATTCCTTTGGGTATATGCCCAGTAATAGGATTGCTGGGTCAAATGGTAGTTCTGCTTTTAGCCCATTGAGGAATCACCACACAGCTTTCCACAATGCTTGAACTAATTTATACTCCTACCAACAGTGTGTAAGCGAGAAACCCTTAATATGCTTTAATATGAACACACAGATGGGATAAAAGTTAAAAGATAGAAGATATACGATGCAAATATTAATCAAAAGAAAGCTGAAGTGCCTATATTCATATGAAAGACTTCAAAGGAAAGAATATTACTAGGGATAATAAAAAGCAACATTACATAATGATCATTTCATAACAAAGTCTTAACAATCCTAAATGTGTATGTGTCTAAGAACAGAATTTTAAAGAAAATGAAGGCCGGGCATGGTGGCTTATGCCTGTAATCCCAGCACTTTAGGAGGTGGAGGTGGGTGGATCACTTGAGGCCAGGAGTTGGAGACCAGCCTGGCCAACATGGTGAAACCCCATCTCTACTAAAGATACAAAAATTAGCTGGCATGGTGACACACGCTGTAATGCCAGCTACTTGGGAGGCTGAGGCAGCAGAATCGCTTGAACCTGGGAAACGGAGGTTGCAGTGTGCCCAGATTATACCACTACACTCCAGCCTGGGCAATAGAGTGAGACTCCATCTCAAAAATAAATAAATAATTAATTTAATTAAATTAAAACTGAAGTACTGAAAGGAGAAAGACAAATCCATAATTATAGTTGAAGACTTCAAAACTCTGCTTTCATTAATTGACAGAAAAAGTAAATAGAATATCAGTGGCGGTATAGAAGACCTGAAGAACATGAACAACCAACTTGACCTAATTGACAATGCTAGAACACTTCACCTGGTAACAGCAGAATACACATTCATTTTGAGTGCACAGGGAATGTTCATCAAAATAGATCCATCATAGTTTGAACCACAGAACAAACTGCAACAAATGTAAGAGAATTAAAAGTACAAGGTACAAATGGTCAGAATGTTTTTACACTTATATCCACCCTGAATCATTTGTGTGGGTTTAGGTACAACGTAGGCAAGAGTCGGATTTAACTAGGTTTGGGATTTTTCCATGTGAGCTGGTGTAAAGAGGGAGTGGGTAAAGGGGTTTTAAGAAAGTGATTATAGGATTGGACAATGGAATTTAAGTTAGGTAAGACACAAAATAAGAATATGAGGAGCATTGAAAAAGTATACTAGGATCAAAGGGCTGGAAGATCTGATTATAATTATTGATGTTTGAGTATCAGAAAAAGCAAGCTGGCTGTTTACATGATGATGGTCAAAGAGTGGATGCTTGAAGTAGATATTACTGGTAAAGCCAAGTTCAGAGGTATAACCACAGGAATGAGTAACTGAGGTACAATGGAGAACATGCTCACTGAAAGAGACAGAGTTGAGGAACTGAGATGCTGAGTACTGGAAATGTCATCCGTGTGGCTAATGAAACATCATCAATTGTGAAAGGAGCAGCTTTGAAGATTGTGACTGTGAAATAAGAGCTAAAATCTTTGAAGAATAAAGGGAAATGACTGGGCGGTGGTAGATGTCTGCCACAAGATGGGCAGTGGGTAGTATGTAGTCTGATGACATGAGATGTTATTAGTAGGAAGAGAAGACCCATCTAATACCAGCAATGAACATCAAGGAGGCACCTAATGCCCTGCCAGGCTCAATGGTGCTAGGAAGCAAGAGAAAAACACCTTCCCAGAGGAAGACTACAGAAGAAGCAATGTCCTTAAAAGAATGTGAGCTTTTCAAAGAGAATCAGGCAGCATTCTAACTCTTTCCTTACTGTTAAACAGGTAAAGTAGCATGAGGATTTTAAAGTTTAAATTGGAAGGCTAAGCGCACAACTTTTTTTTCCTTTCCACCTGAAACTCCAGTAAAATGATGGTGAAGGAATAAACTCATATTCTAAATGAAGTGCGAAAGAGATCATTGGCAGGTAAGGGATTTCAGTGAATTTCTTACAGATGAAAAGAGAATGTAAGACATTTCATGAATAAACAGGGTGAAACAAAGCATCTCAGAATATGCAGGAGGAAACTGCAGCAAAGGAGAAAGCTAATGGCCCCAGGAAGCTCCAGAAGGCTTCAGGACCAGGCCCCAGCTGGCAGTTATAAAGGAGGGCAGGGGTGAGAAGGAGGGTCCTAAAAGAAAGGAGTTAACTCAAAGTGTATCCCTCTTACTTCTTTTTAGGCCTATTGCCAGGAAATACATTGTAGGAAGCCCAGCATTTCCTTCAGGCCAAAAATTACAGGACGCTTCTCTAAAGATACTTAACTTACTTCCAACGGCCAAATAGGACTCCTGGAGTCGGTAAAATCCTTGAGAGTAAAGCCCTCCCTTTATGTAATTGGGAAGTCCCAGTTTGGAGGCTGACTTTCTACAGTTTATCTAAAAGAGCATTGGGCCTACAGCTGATCCCTGCCCACACTGCAGAGCTTCCAGTCAGCATACGCATTCCTAGGAGACAGCTAGGACGAAAAATAGACACACCTTGTATAAGCAAGCAAACCCATGGCAGTTCTGGAGAAAAATCAACACCATTCCCCATTATTAAGAAGAACCAATCATCAGAGAGAAGACAAACACCTAAGCATAAAATGACAAGGCTAATGCAAACAGAACAAATCCCTCCAAAGAAATAGGTAACTCAGTGAAGAAAGGAAAACATTAAAAAAAAAAAAACCCTCTAACGAATAGCCTCAGAATTTTTGAGTTGTTGTATGAATATGGACAAAAACACAAGCAGAATGCTATTTAAAAAGAACAATAAGAAAATTAATTAGGAAAAATTAATAGAACAATTGAAGGATAAAGTCAAAGAAATTTCCCAGAACATAAGGCAAAGAGATGGAACCAGAGAGAAAGGATCTATTTAGAAAGTCAATTATCAGACTGATAGAAGTTCCAGAGCGAGAAAACAGAGAAAGTGGATCAAACAAATAATATAAGAAAATTTCCCAGGGCTGAAAAGAAGCAGTTTTTAGCCTTAAAAAGTTCATATAGTGCTGACAATCACGCACTCTTTAGCACCTTTCTGCACACCGAAGATGGGGTACATCTAAAAGCAGAGAGAGACTCGGGGAGAGAGAGAGGGAGAGAAAGTGGCTAGTGGGGGAGAGAAACAGAAATGCCTTAAAAATCAGAAGTCAGATTGACATCAAACTTCTCATCAGCAACTAGATTCTAGAAGATAATGGATCCAATTCCTTCCAGGTTCTCAGGGAAAATTATTTTGAATATAGAATTCTATATCTTGCTAAATTATTAATCAAATGTCAGGATGAAATAAAATATTTTCAGAAATGCAAAGCAAAGGAAGTGTGGCTGCCATCAGAATGTGCCTTGCAGGTCTCTGATTACAGGAGTGTGACTGACCATGGGCCCCACTTTTGTGCCTGAAATCTATTGACACATTTGTGTCATGGCTGCTCCCAGCCAAAGACTGAATGTAGCAGAGATACTAACCCAGACCCATTCCTGGGAGACAGGGGACTCTCCAACATCTCTGTCAAACCCTTCCTTTGACTGAATGGAATCCAAAACACTTCTACCCAACCTTCTCTCCCTCTCTCCATCACTCAGGGTCAAACCTGCATCATGCTGTGTTATCTCTCCAAGCCTTACCCAGATCTTTCTCTATTTTTACTCATGACTTGAAATTTACTTTTCAGGGGACCCAGACTAATAGAAAGTTTATCTCTTATGGAACTTCTTGAGGAAAAAACCTGCAAAAACAAGGGTGAAAAGGGGGAAAAAAACAAACAGAATGAGCAAGACATGAGATATAAATGGCAAACCTAACCAGAGTTCAGTAAATAGGAAGTTGTGCAACAGGTCTGAAAAAGAAATTAGAGTGGATGTCTGGTTTGAATACAGCCATTCAAAGTTACCTCTCTCCCTCTCTCTTCCTGGAATTTATCCAAAAGTAACAAGGAAAATGAGACACAGAACTGTAAACTTCACTTTAAAAGAAGCTTAGAGATGACTAAAACACCAGTCTATATGATAAGTGGAAGAATTGCCATAAATAGGGAGCTTGACAGGGGTGTTTGTGTACAGAAAGGATGCTGCAGAGAGAAGGTGCGGTGGCCACAGATCTCAGAAAAAGCCAGCAAAATTACCGATCTTAAAGATGAAGGGCATTCTTGGCGGCAAAATCAAAACCTTGTTTTTCTAATTGTGTTGAGGAGCACTCTATCAGGAAAAGTGATCCTGAATCTAGTTTGGTTCCAAAATACAAATGAAATAGAACAAGAAATCATACCGTTAAGCCATAATAATGGAAAGTGGTCTATCTCTTTGGCAGTGAGGGGAAAAAGAGCTCTTGCATTAAAACAAACAAACAAATGGCACACTGCTCTTTCCTCATTAACTGGGGAACAATAAAGTGAAACCAGCACACACACAAATTCCAGTTAGTCTGGAACATGGCCCTGGCCCCACTAACACATGAATCTCATTCGAAGAGGTGCTCCAGAAATAACTCATTTTCTGCAATGTTGAGTAATGTAAAACAAAGCAGCATATAATTTTTACAAAAATGATAAAAGAAAAGGAAAAGAAGCAAACAGGGAAAACAAAAGACAGAGAGCCTGAAAATGTTGTCATGGAGCAGATGAAATTTTGACCACAAATATTTCACTATGAATTAAAAATATATGCAATAAGCAATTATCTTTCTAAAGTAAGAGGACAAAGAAGAGATGCAAGAACTGTGGAAGAGACAATAAAACAGTAGGAGAAGACGAAAAGTAAACTGGCAGAACTCAAAAAAGCAGTAAAAGAAATAAATGAAGCCATGATTGAAATGAAGGAAAAGAAACATTGTGAAAAACAAATAAGTGAGACATAAAATGTTGAAATTAGAAAATCAAGCAATATTAAATAAAATAATCAAAATGTTAAAAAGGACTCAGTGGAAAATTAGAGGTAGATACAGACAAAAGAGATCCAACATACACGTAATTGGAACCCCTGACAAAGAAAATCAAAATAATGAACCACAATATTTACTTTGCTAAATATTTGGACATGGTGAAAGGGAGTGAAAGTATATGCTCTGGTCTCCCCTTTTGGACAGAGGCCTTTCAAAATTCTCAGCATGCCTCAGAGTCTTCCTTGGCTTTGAAGCTACATGGACTCAGATTTGAATCTTGGCTCTTCAAGTTGCTACAAGAGGCTCCAGCAAGTTATCTAATAGCTCTGGGCCCCAGTATTCTCATCTGTATAATGCACCCATTAATACCTACTACTTAAGGTGCTGTGAGAATTAAATGAGAATTATGCACAGTGCCTGAAACATAGCCGGCAGGGTAAACAAAGAGATCATTTAACTAGAAGAGAGCCATTGAAAGGAATCCTAACCAGATCCCTTTTTGTCTTTTGGTAACTAAGTCTTAGAAGATAAGAGAGAATAGTAACATTCCTTAGGCTAGACAGTGTACAGATGTGGTGCCAAATTCCTGGGCTTGAATCCCAGCTCCACCATTTACTAGTTGGGAGATCTTAGACAAGTTACATAACCTCTCTGTGCCTCAGTTTCTTCATCTGATAACAATAGTGCTCATCTACTAGGACCAGTATGAGAATTCAATGAGTCAATATATATAAAGTAGTCAGATGACCTCTTGGATGGTAATAAACACAGGCATGTGTCACATAGCAGCCTTTCTATCAACCAACAGGTTATAAACTTTTCCACATTTAGATATATTTAAATACACAAATACCACTGTGTTACAATTGCCTGCAGCATTCAGTACAGTAACATGCTGTACTGATTTGAAGCCATACAACATAGCTGTGTAGTAGGTTATACCATACAGGTTTGTGTAAGTACACTCTATTATCTTCACACAATAATGAAATCAGCTAACACTGCATTTCTCAGAAAGTATCCTCAGCATTAAGTGACAAGTGAATAAATGTTGGCTGTCATTGGGTTTGGAAAATTAGCCTTGAGGGCCTCCAGGTTAAGATGTCCAGTTGAGGCAACAAAAGCAAAAAGAGACAAATGGAATTGCATCAAACTAAAAAGCTTCTACATGACAAATGAATCAATTAATAGAAAGAAAAGGCAACCCACAGATTGGGAGAAAATATTTTCAAATCATACATCAAATCAGAGGCTCATATACAAAACAAACAAGGAACTCAAGCTACTCAATAACAAGAAAACAAATAACCTATTAAAAAATGGGCGAATGACTTGAATAGACATTTCTCAAAAGAAGACATATAAGTGGACAACAGATATATCAAAAAATGTTCAACATCTCTAGTCATAAGAGTAATGCAAATTAAACCACCATGCGATATCACCTTACACTTGTTAGATTTGTTGTTATCAAAAAGAGGAAAGATAACAAGTGTTGGTGAGGATGTGGAGAAAAGAGAACCTTTATGCACTATTGGTAGGAATGTAAATCAGTACAACCATTTTGGAAAATTGCAGAGGTTCCTAAAAACAAAAAAAACAAAAAACTAAAAATAGAATTACCATATGATCCAGCAATCCCACTCCTGGGTATATACCCAAAGGAATTGAAATCAGTATATTGAAGACATGTCTGCACTTCCATGTTCATCACAGCACTATTCACAATAGCCAAGATGTGGAAACAACCTAAGTGCTCATTAATGGATGAATGGATTTTTTAATGCGGTGTATATGTAAATGGAATACTCTTCAGCCTTAAAATAACCCTGGAAATTCTGTCACTTGTGACAACAAGGATAAACCTAAAGGACAGTTCAGTGAAATAAGCCAGGCACAGAGAGACAAATACTGTGTGATTTCATTTATATGAGGAATCTCAAAAGTCAATCTCATAGAAGAAGAGAGTAGAATGATGGTTACCAGAGGCTGGGTAGCAGGTGGGAGGGTCTGAAAGGGAAACAGGAGACACTGGTCAATGGGTTTGAAGTTTCAGTTAGATAAGAGGAAAAAGCTCTGGTGTTCTACTGCACAGCACAGTGACTATAGTTAATAATAATATATATTTCAAAATAGCTAAAAGAGGATTTTAAATGTTCTTGCCAACAAGGAATGATAAATATTTGAGGTGATGAATATGCTAATTCACCTGATGTGATCATTCTACAGTGCATACATGTATTGAAACAACACATTTTACACCATAAATATGTGTAATTATTATATGTCAATTAAAATAAAACAAAACTTAAAAATACAAATAAAAATCAATTTTAAAAAGATTCCTATGTGAATATATATCTGATGTCTCTCGCCAATGAAGAAATTTTAAAACAAACTGAAAACGTAAACTCACGTGGGCAAGAGGAGAGAACATCTACAAAATATTTGAAGCTAGAAAGCAGAAGTGTGAGTGGTAACTGAATTAGCAGATCTGATAAAGCCGAATCTTAAGTCACCTATAGAGAAAGTGAAGAACCAACTTGATTTATTTCACAGAGTCCTCAAAGTGCTCAGAAATGGGCAGCATTGGGCACTTCCAGAACTGTGGGTGAAGGGGGACTCAAGTAAGAACAGGAAGTGAAATCCGTTGAGAAGTGATTAGATTCCCAAGTTCCCTTCTTTACTCTATACTCCTGGTGACTGCCCTTCTCCCACCCTCTCAGAAGACTGGGAGTTTCTCTGTAAAGAGGGGAAACAAAGGCTTGAGCACTGTACAGAAAACAAGGATAGTTAGTCAGCACGTACAACTGAATTCCAAGACCCCCAGTCTACTTTCCACATTCGTCTCCCAAAATGTCAGGATCCAGAAGCTGGAGAAGAGAAGAGTCTTTCTTGAAGAATCTAAACAGCCTCAGAAGAAAGATCCTGAATTGGAAGTTCCCAGCACACAACCCTGAGACCACTCCACCACGAAGCTCTAATCTGTCAAGGCCTTCATACACTCAGAACTTCTCAGAACAGCTTTGTATACCCCAATCTTAGTCAAGAATAGACGGCCAAACACTGACAAAGTTCTCTAATGTGAAATAAAGAGACCCAAACAAATAAAAGTGGAAAGCAACCCAGAGAAAACAGTCAATGCAGAAAGAAGAAAACTTTTTAAAAAAGTCGTTAATATTCCTGGAGAACAGGAGAGATTGCATCAATGAAGGAAGAACAGGATGTTATCTTAAAAAGAAATAAAACATTTGATAAACAATAACAACAACAAAAGCTCTTTAAAATTAAAATGTGATGATAGAAAGAAACTCAGTAGAACTGGAAACGAAACTGGAAGAAATTTCCTGAAGAATGGAGCAGAAAGACAAAGAAATGGGAAGTAGGAGAGACAATATAAGAACATTAGAGGGTGAGTACAGCAGATCCAAAATCCAACCAATTGGAATTGCAAAGGAGAACAGAGAAGGCTGTAGGGAATAAATCATCAACAACAGCTGAAGAAAATTTCATATTCTTATACGACTTTCTAGATTTAAAGGGCTCAGTGAGAATCCTGCAAATTGATTAAAACTAAGCCTATGTGAAGGCATATCATCGTGATATTTAGGAAACCTGAGGACAAAGAGAAGATTTTAAAGCTTCCAGAGAGAAAAACTATACCATATAAAAAGCAAAAGGAATCGGAATGGATTTGGGCTTCTCAATAGCAATACTAAAAGCAAGAAGACCAATGCCCCCCAAATTACAAAAAGTTACCTAAAAATTTTCCAACCTAGGAAATGTAATTTTTTTCAAGCTATAGTTCTATAGTTAGTCAATAATCAAGGAAGTATATGGGCATAATAAAGACATCTTTGGACACGCAAAGTCTCGAAAGATCTGCCTCCCATGTCTGCTTTCTCAGGAAACTATTAGAAGTTGTTGGAAGTAAAGCAAGAGAGAGAAGGACATGGGACATAGGATAAAGAAAATGAATTTCAGCCGGGTGCAGTGGCTCACGCCTGTAATCCCAGCACTTTGGGAAGCCGAGGCGGGCGAGGTCAGGAGACCAAGACCATCCTGGCTAACACAGTGAAACCCCATCTCTACTAAAAACACAAAAATTTAGCTGGTCATGGTGGTGGGGGCCTGTAGTCCCAACTACTCGGGAGGCTGAGGCAGGAGAATGGCGTGAATCCAGGAGGCGGAGCTTGCAGTGAGCTGAGATTGCACCACCGCACTCCAGCCTGGGTGACAGAGTGAGACTCCATCTCAAAATAATAATAATAATAATAATAAACTAAAATTTAAAAAAGAAAATGAATTTCAACCCAGGAGAGAAGTGAAGGAAATCACCAAGAATACAGTGAACAAAGATCCCAGAGTGACATCTGATATGTACAGGGCACCTGGTTCAGACTGAAGCAGTGTCCTCAAGGGACAGCCACAATGAGGAAGATCATCACTGTGCCCATCACTGTTGAACCATCATTTTAACCTGATCAGACTATTGGAGCATGTATTCCATCAAAACAAGGTATTAAACTAAAAAGAGGAAGACATCAAACAAACAGAGAATCCAACTCAAAGAAAAAGGAAAAAAAAAAAAAAAAAAAAAAAACAAGGATGGCAGCTAAAAGAAATCAGTCCCAGAAAGACAAGTATACAGCAGCCTTGCAAGCCTAGAGAAAAACCAGCCTAGATAGGAGAAGGCAAATCTTCATGAGAGATGTTTCTAACAGAAAATAAAAACAAAAAAAGAACAGTTAGATTGCTTGATGTTGTTGGCTTTATAGAAAAGTGTCTGAGAGACTTTCAGAAGTTGCAAGATAAGTTAGCAGGAAGTACAGAAAATTAAGTAAATAAAAAGAAGGCAATTGTTAACTACAGATAAAACAAAAGGTAAGAAAGGAAACATAATCATAGTGCACTGCAGTGCTCAGCTGTGAATAATATTTGTCCAGGCATAGTTATATAAACAGATAATATTAATCTGACCAAAAACTATAATCTAATTGCATGGGGAGGAGGGGGACAGGAAGCAGATGGATGGAAATGATGCTGTAAGAGAAGTAGATCCTCATCTAGCATAATAGGAAGTCAGTAGATAATATCTCAAATTGATAAAGTTAAAGATAACAGAATATACATGTTGTTTAGAAATATGAAGATATGTAAACCCAGGAAAAAAACAGTTGAATCTGAATGGCTTTGGGCTTCTCAATAGCATTGAGGGAGGGGAACAGGTGGGGTGGGGAAGGATGGGACAGGGAATCATATTTTGTTATGAGTACATTAACTCAATTTGATGTTCAGAACTGTGTGCACTAAAAAAAAAAACTAATATAAAAAATCAATTAATTTCTCTTAGCAAGAGGTGTCTCATGGCTGCCCTGGCTCAAAGGTAAGGCTTAGAAAATAATGACAATCCTGCCCCTCCCCCAAAAACCCAGCCTCTTATTTTTCTGTAACTGTGTATTTCTTAAAGTATGTTATTATTTCAAAGAATTATACCCACATCAAATATCTTGGAGATGAAAAAAGTTATTCACTGGGAAGAAAATTATAACAAAACAGGAAATGCTTAAATGCAAGTTAAACACCTTCCTAGGCCGGGCGCGGTGGCTCAAGCCTGTAATACCAGCACTTTGGGAGGCCGAGACGGGCGGATCACGAGGTCAGGAGATCGAGACCATCCTGGTTAATACGGTGAAACCCCGTCTCTACTAAAAAGTACAAAAAACTAGCCGGGCGAGGTGGCGGGCGCCTGTAGTCCCAGCTACTTGGGAGGCTGAGGCAGGAGAATGGCGTGAACCCGGGAGGCGGAGCTTGCAGTGAGCTGAGATCTGGCCACTGCACTCCAGCCTGGGCAACAGAGCGAGACTCCATCTCAAAAAAAAAAAAAAAAAAAAAACACCTTCCTAAACTTCAACTATTGTAATTTATCATGTAGCTAATTTTCTTTTTGACTTGTTGGGAAATCTTTAGGTTTACCCCCATTCCTGTGTTTTCCGGTTCAGCTCTTGGCCTGTTGATGGCCTTTTAGCTCCTTGGGACCTACTCTGGGGGAGCTCCAGGGACTCAGGCTCCTCCTGGCTTCAGCCTGTGTGCAGTTCTTTTTCTTTTTTTTCTTATAATAGTGAGTTGTAAGAAGATTTTTATTTTGTTTTTTAAAAAAATGTTAAGAGACAGGGTCCTGCTATGTTGCCCGAGTGTAGTGGCTATTCACAGGCATGATCATCATAACTACTGTCGCCTTGAACTCCTGGCCTCCAGGGATCCTCCTGCCTCAGCCTCCCGAATAGCAAGGGTATCAGGCACACACCACAGTGCATGGCTCCTGTGTCCAGTTCTTTCTTAACTGGCTCATCTTCCACTTGACAGGCAAGAACATACCTTCCCTGGGGACAGAGACCTGCTCACCACTCTGAAGCTGGTACAGAAAATGCCCAAAAATTATTAGTTGAAAGAAAGAACTGCTTTCCTAACCTCAGAACAACCCTGAAGTGGCTGTTAGAGCTGAAGGGATCCTAGTGTACCTAGTCCAATCACCTTATTTTGCAGAAGCTCAGATAGGAGCCAGCACTGGTTCAGGCCACATTGTGAGTTAGATGCTGAGCTAGAGATATTCTTTTCCTGTGGCTGCTGTAACAGAGCACCACAAACTGGGTGCCTTTACAACATCAGAAATCCAAAATCAAGGTGTGGGCATGGCCAGGCTCCCTCCAAAAGATTTAGAGGGGGATCCTGCTTTGCCTCTTCCAGCTTCTAGTAGCTTCAGGAGTTACTTGGATCATGGCAGCCTGACTCCAATTTCTGCCTCTACTTTCATGTGGCTGTCTTCCCTCTTTGTCTGGGTGTCTGTGTGACTTCCCATGGCATCCTCCTTTTGTATCTTCACATCATCTTTCTATAAGGACACCAGTCATGCTGGATTAAAGGTTCATGCTACTCCAGTATGACTTCATCTTAACTATGTTTGCAATGACCCTATTTGCAAATACTAATTCAACCTATAACAGTATGGAAAATAGATTTTCTGTTCCTGGCTTGCTAGGTTTACTACTAGGTCACCTGGCTGCCCTTCTCTCTGAGTTAAGTGGCCTATCTCTATCTCTCCCTGTAAAGATGGTTCTTCCAGCTTGCTGATAGGAATACTTTAATGTTACCGCTTAAAGGTGAGTTTGCACTTTAAAAGGAGCTCTTAAAAATCAGAGGTTCCAGGTCAGGAGATTGAAACCAACCTGACTAATACGGTGAAATCCTGTATCTAGTAAAAATATAAAAAAATTAGCAGAGCATGGTGGCACACAGCTGTAGTCCCAGCTACTCGGGAGACTGAGGCAGGAGAATCGCTTGAACCCGGGAGGCAGAGGTTGCAGTGAGCCGAGATTGTGCCATTGCACTCCAGCCTGGGTGACAGAGCGAGACTCTATCTCAAAAAAAAAAAAAAAAAAAAAAAATCAGAGGTTCCATGGAGAACTAAATAAGTGAAATACGTGATAAGTGAGAGACATAATTTCAAACTTGGTGAAAGGCAGTGAGGGAGATATTTGAAAACGTGTCCTTCCTGGCATCCCTCCAGCCCACTTCCTGAGTTTCGCCCTCTTCTCATGAGCCCAGACATGACAGAGGGCATTCTGGCAGAGAAAGGCTCACCCTGCCTCTGAAAGGATGCAATGTCAGGACCACTGTCCTCTTCTGCTTCCCATACCTAAGCATCCTCCTTACCCTGGGGCTCCCAGTGATGGCTGGAAGGTTGGAAAAAGGAGGTGGAACAGAATGCTCCCGTAACACCTTGCCCCTGTCACTTTGAGTCTGTGCCTCTTCTGCCATGTTCAATGGCCTGCTCCCCTCCAGGTGCCACAGTGACCCAACCAAGCCCACAGTGACAGGGAAACAGGAGCCCAGGATCATGGGTCTCTTTCTCATATGGAAGAATAAGGATGATGGTCTCACCCTGTAGGATGACACAATCTTTTGAGTTGGGACATGCTGTCTTTGCTTTTTTTCAACAGAGACCACAAGCCTCTGTGGATAAGAACAGGCTGTCGGGTCACGCTGGTTCTGTGGTGTTTATTTTTAAAGCCACGAGAATCAATCTGATTCATATCTTTAATGATTCAGCCTTCCCCATAATTGTGAGGGAGGAGGGGTTTGTCTTGTGGCCTCCACGTCTCCCCCCTGGTTACCTACCCTTCTCCCCTCCATTGCCATAGGTTGCACCAATCCTAAAAGCAATGGCCCACACCTTTGTGGTAATGTGTCACCCCTCCCAGGAGTCTTCACACTGTTAAAGAGTAAAGCAGTGAGGGGACGCTGAAGGACAGTGCCTTTTGTATGAAGAGGGCCATTTGAGGATGGGGTTGAGGTTGGATGGCTTCCAGTCTGCCCTCCACTATCTCTGCTCGGAACTGATGTGGGTGGTGGGCTTTCCTGCCAGGAGCCCCATCTGCCAGCCGGAGGAGGGCCTGAAGGGCGAGGCTTAGGGGCTGGCAAGGGCGAAGGCAGGTCGAGGGCCCAGTGAAGTGGCCACAGGGACCAGATGCAGGGAAACCATCATGTGCTGCCACCAAAATAAACTTCAAAGGCAATGATAAGACAGACACGCTGGGTAATGACATCCTGGAGCTTCCTTTCATCTCAGCATCTGGAGTCCTGAAAACATTCATTACACCTTCCTCCCTTCGAATGGAGGAGGAATTGTGCAGCTATCACTGGGGCAGGACATCTCAGGTCCCTGGGAAAGAGCCCTGGGCTGGAGCCAGGAGTTCCATGGGCTTCCAGCCTCAGCCCTGTCAGTGCAGTGGTTCTTAGGCAAATTCCTTAACCTAAGTTTTGGTTTTGTTGTATTAAAAAATGGAAATATAGCCAGGCAAAGTGGCAGGCGCCTGTAGTCCCAGCTACTCGGGAGGCTGAGGCAGGAGAATGGCTAAACCCGGGAGGCGGAGCTTGCAGTGAGCTGAGATCCAGCCACTGCACTCCAGCCTGGATGACAGAGCGAGACTCCGTCTCAAAAAAAAAAAAAAAAGAAATAATAATAACAAACAGGAACCTTTGGGAAGCAGTTGGCTCCAGGTATTGTATGAGGGTGGCACCTACCTTATCCGGGAGGCCCACACAGTACCTCAGGAGACCAGGGTGGCCATGGAGCCCATTCTGCAGATCAAAAAGCCAAGTCCTTGAGAGAGTGATTGACCTTGCCAGTAAGTAGAGATGCTGGTGTATGAATGCAAGTCTGCTGGCTGCAAAGGCAGGGCTGATAGGCTGAAAAGAAAGTCTAGTAAGTGGAGGTTCTTCAGAAAGTTGTGCCTTACACAGAAATCAGAGGCAGGCGAGGGACCAGAGTCTGGGCCCATCCTGCCTTCCACACCAGGTCAGGGTGTGGCATCTCAGGGCCAACTTCCCTGCTGCTGGTGCTTGTACAAGATTTAGTCAGATTTCTAGGGACTTGATGATGTGGAAGGAACAGCATAGAATGTCCTAGACTAAAATGTTGTCTTGTTCCTTTCAAACCCCTCACATGGCTTCTTAAACCTTCAGCCTAGGAAAGCCAAACCGTTCTAGCCTTAATCAGTTCTGGGAACGCAATCACCAGAGGGGGAAGAAAACTTTAACAACATTCTTCTCTGGTGTTGCTTTCTACCCCTCCCTGGGGCTTGAGGAACATTATTTGATGGTGGAAAAAAAAATTGGGGGTGGGGAGGGGAAGTGTCTTTTCTCCTTTTGCTATTGAAAAGGAGATTGATTTTGTAATGAACAATGATGCACTTTAAATTAATGCCATCAAGATTCCACAGCACCATGGCCTGATCCTTGCTCTAGTACCTGTGAATGACCAGCCAGGAGAGAAAGCCCTCCAGGGCCTTGTGCCCTCTGCACCAGGAAAGGCAGCCCCTCAGAGTGCCTGTGGCTTCAGAGCTTTCTCCCTCTACGCAGGTTCGCTGGGCACCGGGCTGAGCACCGCGGTTACACTGGGTGGAGGATGGTGAGACCACCCTTTCTGGCAGTGAGCCGTGGGGGACTACACTTGCACTGAAGGGCCAGGTGAGGAGTAGGTGAGATGGGCACAGGAACGCAGGATGGTCAGGACACGGGATGGTGTCCTCAAGTCCAGGAGGTGAGCCTGGAGGCATAGTTAGGGCCAGATCCAAAAGGTATCCTTGCAAGTCGTGTTGAATGAGTGGTGTGCCCAGTGAGGAATGGGCAATCTTGAAGGATTTTTTTTTTTTTTTTTTTTTTTTTTTTTTTTTGAGATAAGGTCTCATTCTGTTCCCCAGGCTGGAGTGCAGTGGCACAATCTTGGCTCACTGCAACCTTGACCTTCCTGACTCAGGCAGTCCTCCCACCACCTCAGCCTTCCAAGTAGCTGGGACTACAGGCGTGCACCACCAAGCACAGCTAATTTTTGTACTTTTTGTACTTTTTGTATGTATGGGATTTTGCCATGTTGGCCAGGCTGGTCTTGACCTTCTGGGTTCAAGTGATCTTCCTGCCTCAGCCTCTGAGTAGCCACAGGTACAGGCCACCACACCTGGCTAAGACAGGGTTTCACTATGTGGTCCAGGCTAAATCTAGAAGGATTTGAGGCAAGAATGTAGAAGAATGTAGAAAACCTGGTTGATTCCTGTATGAGAGGAGCACCCCTGGGAGGCCTCGTGGCAGGACAGCAGGGCTGGGAGGGTGCTGCCAATTCACCAGATATGAATGTCCGGGCCTGGCCCAATTCCCTGAAGACATAGACACGTGTTATATTTAAGCTTTTTGTTCAACTTTAGGCAAAAGAAACCACTGTCTACTGAATATTCTATGTAGCTAGTGAGAATTTAAAACATAAAGCAAGATTTCCTCAAAAGATAGGCATTGTTTTGTGATTGCCGTCCAGGGCTGGAGTATGAACTTGAGGAGATGAAATCAAACATTCATCACAGGATTTCAAAATCCTTTTCTTATTTCAAATTGTGGCTGCTTGTTGTTCTTCATTTAGGGACTCACTTGGTGGTTATAATAATAATAATGACAGCTGACACAGAGCACTTCTTCCATGTCCTGCTGGGTTCTAGGGGCTTTATTTATTTATTTTAGACAGGGTCTTGCTCTGTCCTCCAGGCTGGAGCGCAGTAGTGCGACCTTGGCTCACTGCAGCCTTGACCTTCTGGGCTCAGGTCATCTTCCCACATCAGCCTCCTGAGTAGTCGGAACCACAGGTGCACATCATCATGCCCAACTAATTTTTATTTTATTTTTTTTGTAGAGATGGGGTTTCACTATGTTGCCCAGGCTGTTCTCAGATTCCTGGGCTCCAGCAATCCTCCCCCTTTGGCCTCCCAAAATTCTGAGATTACAGGTCACCACGCCCAGTCTAGGAGCTTTAAACAGATCAAATTGTTTCATGTTTACCACAACCCAAAGAGCTGGGCATCACGAGTGGTTTTTTGTTTGTTTGTTTTGTTTTGTTTTGTTTTGTTTTATGAGGCAGAGTCTTGCCGTCTCACCCAGGCTGGAGTGTAGTGGTGCGATTTTGGCTCACTGCAGCCTCCGCCTCCCAAGTTCAAGTGATTGTCCTGCCTCAGCCTCCCAAGCAACTGGGACTACAGGTGCCTGCCACCATGCCCAGCTAATTTTTGTATTTTTAGTAGAGACAGGGTTTTGCCATGTTGGCCAGGCTGGTCTCGAACTCCTGACCTCAGGTGATCCGCCCACCTTGGTCTCTCAAAGTGCTGGGATTACAGGCGTGAGCATCCCACCGGTGAGGGCATTAAATAACCACACAGCTAGCAGTGGCAGAGCTGGGACTTGAACACAAGCAGCCTGGCTCCAGAGCCCCACTTAACTGCCCTCTCATAGTATAACATGCCCAGGACAGGCCAGCAGGTAGTGGTACCAAAATGCAGGTTGGTTCTTTACCCGGAAGCATATATGCAAGGTTTTATGTCTGTGTTCATTTTCCTGGAGAGAGAGTCTAGCTCTTGGCACCTTCTTGATCCCAATGGGTTAAGAGCCTCCAACAGTAACAGTTGGGAGCCCTGGGGTCAGTCTAGCCCTGGCTGTATCACTAAGCAGCAGTGTGACCTTGGGCAAGCTGCTTCACCTCTGTGCTTCAGTCTCCTCATCTGTAGAATGGAGGAGGAGCAGTAAATTGCGTGATCTCAACACCTTCTTCCAGTTCTAATGTTCTATAGCTCTGAATTAGTTCTATAAATGTCTGAGCCTCTACCCTGCATAAGCCAAGGCACTTTGCTAGGTCCTGGAGTGACAAGGAGGAAGAAGAGCACCCTGCCCCTCAGAGGAGCTTGCCTTCTCGTCCAGGAAAACAGCCACTAGGTCTTGTCTCCTTCAAGGACAGCTGGGGGCTGAGAGAGGAAACAGCACCATGATGTTGGGATAGCGCCCCGGGGTGACGATGGAGGTAGCACCCCCTTGGGACAATGGGAGCCACAAAGCCTGTGAGTGGCAGAGACCTTGGCCTCAGGTTGCTGTGAGCTGGGTTTTGGACCCAGTCACCCCCTGGGTATTAGCAGAACTCTAGATGCATCTGGGGGAGGCCTCAAGAGGGAAGTGCTTGCTGTTCTGTCACTATGGCTGTGTGGAGCCGGAACAGTGAGTGGAAAGAAAGTAAGAGACATGGTCCCATCTGCCTCCCAAGCTGGTTCATGGGTTATGGGTGATATTTATAGAAAATACAGCTAGGATAAAGCCCAGAGCAAAAGGCCAGGTCAGCAAATGCTGCTACCTCTAGTGACAGTGACAAGAAGTGTCACACAGAGGCTGGGATTCAAGACCTATGGTTTTCTCCCAGGAGTGGCAGTGTTTGGGAGATGGCTAACAGATACGATGAAGGTACCTCCCTAAATGCATTGAGGAAGTAGCCACCCAAAAGTGCAATCTGTGGAAAATAAGTTGTCATCCTGAGCCGGATCACCTCTGGGTGATCTGATAAAGTCAGTTTTCTAGCCCTACAAGGGGGAAAGCCAGAATGACAGTGACCTAACAATAGGCCAGTGCACTTCCTGCCTGTGTGTATCATGCTCCAGTGCCCAAGAATGGGAGGGAGAGGTTTGCTATGGCTCATCATTAAGATATTAACACCACGAGAGGGTTCCTGGTGTCACTGCATATCAGTATCACCGTGAGGAAATTCTTGCAGCCTTTAGACCCCAGGGAAGGCAAAAGGAGGCTTTGCTTTTTCCAGCCCTCATTAACCTGACAAATCAACCAGCTGTCTCTGACAAATCTTGGCAAGTGTTTGTCTTGCCTTGTTTATAACAAAACATTTCCCACCCAAGCCTGTGGTCAGGTTTTGTTTTTTAATGAATGGGAACGAGGATATTACACTGCCTTCTCATGAACGTCACAGAGAGTCACCACTGTTTCCTGACCTCTCCTTGGGACTTCAGGCAGCAATACTGACCTTAGACCCCAATAAAAGGGGCTTGGATCCTGTGCCTCAGAGGGCCCTGCCTGACCCTTTCTTTGGTCATGCCTTTCATGAGGGTAGAGTGAGCAGGGCCAAGGAGACACACTCACCTGGTGCTACACTGTGCCCTGGTGATCTAGGACCCCAAATTCCCTGCCCAAACAGCTGCAGCCTACTTCTAGGGTCTACACAGGTTCTTCCCAGAGTTCATTTTCCTAGGGACTCACAGGGTGTCCAGAAAGCAGCCATTTGCCCTGGGGGTATGGATGAAGCTCTTGGTGTCCACATGGGTGCACACAAGGCCACCTGTGGCATGGGGTGGACATAGCATTGGGAACAGAAGGATAATGGTCCTCTCCTCACACTGCTATTTTCCTCTGGGGAGCTCCAGCAAGTCTGAACTCTACATTTGAACCTAGCTTTCTAGCTCATGATGAATTTGTAAAAGTAGGAGGATAGAATATACTTAAATTAAAATGTTTAGCTTGATGTAAAACTCTTCGATGTCTAGAGTATTAAGCCTCCAATGATATGCAAACCCTGCACCACCAAAGGTTCAGAGCAGTCGTGTTGGTCAGAACTGATCTTTGTTGTATGCTGAGATTGTACAAAGCAAAGACCCACCTCTAGAGAAGCACTCCTCTTCCTAGCTCTGAAGTCAGGATATTTTGAACAGGTAAAACAATGTAAACGGAGATAATCAATTTTATTTTAGAATGATGCCAATGATGTGAGTGTGGCTGTGTGTGTGTGCATGCATATTTGGATGTGTGTGGTTGTGTGTCTATGTGTGTATGTGTGTGCACATGTGTTTGTGTGTATGTGCATGCATTAGTTTTAAGAACAGTAGAAACCAATGTCTAGAGGTCTGAATCAGTGCAAAATTTTATGATGTCCCCACTGAAAAATTCAAAATTACAATAATCTTAAATCATCAAAAATTAATCCCCTAGATTCTGATTTTTTTCCATATTGATTATTTCCCTGTTTTGCAGATGAGAAAACTGGCTTGGAGACCCAAGGGCACAGAGCTCATGAACCGGAATCAGGGTTCACACCAAACAGTGTGGCTCTGGGGCCCCTGGCTCCTGTACACTGTTCTGTATGATCTCCTGGCCTGGAGAACAGACCCAGGTGGACTGGGGCCATCACTCTGGATGCCCAGAAGATAAGGACTTAGGAAGTTGGGCAGCGAGCACTAGATATTATTAATAGATGTCAATAGCTGCTCAGACATAGTAATCAAATGAGTTCTAAGGTCTTGAATGTAATGAGACTCACCACTTATCCTTCATCCCTTTGCTGGTGACAAGAAGAGACCAAGGTTTGTGATGCTACTGCTGGGGACTGCCTGCCAGAAAAAGGAAGGCATCCCGCTTGGACTGGTTTCTGCAGAGGAAGGCGAGAAAGGAAACGTCGTCCCCTGGTGGGCATCGTTGGTAGCGGCAGTAGGAAGTTGACCAGCGTTAGGTATGAGGACGATGGCAAGGAGGTTTCTCACGTCCTGGTGAATGATCATGTTGTAACTATCCCATGGCCATTTAAAAGGAATGTGCATTCTGCCTAAAGGATATATATGTGTCTATTAAATCAGGATATTTTTACTGTTACATTCTTCAAAACCTCTATATTCATATATAAATTCATGCATATTAAAATATATGAATATATAGTCTAAATTCACATACACAGTCTATATTCATGTATGTATATATTTCTTGTGTCAATTATGAACAGGCAGAGAGACATGTTAAAATCTCCTGGCTATAATTGTTATTTGTCTGTTTTCCTTCATCCACTGCTACGGTTTGAATATCCCCTCCAAAACCCATGTTGAAATTTAATTGCCATTGTAACAGTACTAAGAGGTGGAATCTTTAAGAGATAATTAGGCCATGAGGACTCCATTGTCTCGAATGGATTAGTGCTGCTATCATGGGAATAGTTTCGCTATAAAAGGGTGAAGAAAGACCTCCTTTTCTTTCTCACCCTCTCTTGCCCTTCTGTCTTCTGCCATGGGATGATGCAGAAAGAAGACTTCACCAAATGCTGGTGCCTTGATCTTGGACTTCCCAGCTTCCAGACGTGAGAGAAATAAATCTGTGTTCATTATAAATGACCCAGTCTCATGTAATCTGTTTAGCAGAAAAAACAGACTAAGAGTCCCCCAGCTGTTTTTGCTTTAGACATTTAAATACATTCCCAAATACGGTGTTACTGTTTGCAGTGTACAGTGTGTTACTCAACACACACAAAAATTTTCTACTGTGATGTCTTCACTGTGGATTGGGCTTTTGTGTAAACCAGGCCCCTAAACCTTTGACCCTGATATCTGATATATCATATAACATCTCCTGTTCTTCCTTCCGTTACATTTGCTTAATTGTTTCTTTGCCCATTCATTCCTTTATCATTTACATTTCTGCTATTTGATATGTATCTTTTGTACAGCAGACAATGGATTTCATTTTTTGACCCAATCTGAAACCCTCCCTTAAAAATTATAATAGTTTAGTCCATTCATATTTATGCTGAAAACATATATTTAGTCATACTTCTTTTTTTTTTTTTTTCAAGACGGAGTTTCGCTGTTGTGCAATGGCACCACCTTGGCTCACTGCAACCTCCGCCTCCTGGGTTCAAGTGATTCTCCTGCCTCAGCCTCCGGAGTAGCTTGGATTACAGAAGCATGCCACCACACTTGGCTAATTTTGTATTTTTAGTACAGATGGGATTTCATCATGTTGGTGAGGCTGGCCTCTAACTCCTGACCTCAAGTGATCCTCCTGCCTTGGCCTCCCAAAGTGCTGGGATTACAGGCGTGAGCCACCACGCTCGGCCTAGTCATGCTTCTATTTGGTGTTCTGCTTTTCATTTTTAAAATGTTCCCTTGCTTTTCCTCCCTTTTTTCGAACTTTCGGTGTATAAAGTAATTTTTAAGAGCTTTATAGAGGTACAGTTGACATGCAATAAATAGCACATGCTTATGTATATCAAGGTATATAACAATTTCTGATATACGTATACACCCATGAAACTATCACCACAGGTAACGCACACCTCCATCACCTCCAAAGGCTTTCGTGTGTCCCTTAGTAATCATTCCGCCCCACGTGACACCCACCCCTGTCATCACTGATCTATTTTCTGTCACTCTAGATTAGTCTACATTTTCTAGGATTTTATGTAAATGGAACCATATAGTATACATTTTCTTTGGCTTCTTTCTCTGAGCATTATTATTTTGAGATTCACCTATATTGTAGCATGCATCAAGAGTGTATTCCTTCTATTATGGAGTGTTATTCCAATATACAGGTATATCACAGTTTATTCACCAGTTGATGGGAATTTGAGTCGCTTCAAGTTTTTAGTTATTACAAATAAAACTGCTATGAACATTTGTGCACAAGTCTTTGTATGAACACATGCTTTTATTTCCCTTGGGTAAACACCTACAAGTGGAATGGCTAGATCATTTAGTAGATATAGGCTTAATTTTTTTTAAGAAACTAGTAAACTGTTTTTCAAAGTTGTACGGTCTATGTTACCCACAGCAGTGTATGAGACTTCCAGTTTCCCCACATCCTTGCCAACACTTAGTATAGTCTTTGCTCTTAAGTTTAGCCATTTTAATGGGTGGGTAGTGGTATCCCATGTGGCTTTCATTTTCATTTGATAATCCTTTCATGTGCTTATTTGCTATTCATCTGCCTTTTTAAGTAAAGTATATATTAAAATCTTTTGCCATTTTAATTGGGTTTTTATTGTGATATAATTGAGTATTCCCTGTTCAGAGTTTATTATACATTCTGGATACAAGTTATTTATCAGATATATGCTTTGCAAATATTTTCTCCCAGTCTGAAATATTCAGCCCAAAATATTAATAGTGCTGAGTATGAAAAACTTCGCTGTAACTGTTTTATAATTTTACTGACAATTTTAGGGTTTATAGGATTTATATCTTTAACTTATCACAACATACCTTCACCTTCAACTGACATTACTTCATGTATAGCAGAACATTGCAGTAATACACTTCAATTTCCCTCTCCCAATATTTATACTATTGTTGTCAGACATTTTGTTTTTACAAGTTATAAACCCCATGCATGCCACAATGTAATTTTTGTTTATATAGTCAGTTGTTCTTTAAATAAATTTAGAGTGGGCATGGTGGCTCACACTTGTAACCCCCACACTTTGGGAGGCCAAGATGGGAGGATCACTTGAGCCCAGGAGTTCAAAACCATCTTGGGCAACATATGGGATGCTGTCTTTACAAAAAAAAAATACAAAACTTAGCCAGGTACAGTGGTGTGCACCTGTAGTCCCATCTACTTAGGAGGCTGAGGTGGAAGAATCGCTTGAGCCCAGGAGGTTGAGGCTGCGGTGAGCCATGATGGTGCCACTGCATTCCAGCCTGGGCAACAGAGTAAGACTCTGTCAAAAAGAAAAAAAGAAAAAAAGAAAGAAAGAAAAGAAAAGAAAAGAAAAGAAAAGAAAAGAAAAAAAGGAGAGAGAGAGAAATGTAAATAGCCCCCAAATCTTACATCTTTCCTCCTGTAGTTACCATTTCTGATGTTCTTCCTCCTTGGTGCGGATTCACATTTCCATTGAATATTTTCCTTCTACATGAAGAACATTAAGATTTCTTGAAGGTGCTTCTTCTGATGATGGATTTTTTTTTTCAGCTTTTATAAATCTTAAAAAGTATTTCATCTTCACTTTTTTGTTGTTAAAAGCCCAGCTGTGTAATCGTCTTCACTTTTGAAAGAGATTTGTACTGGACATGGAATTCTACATTGACAGTTTCTTTGTTCAGTACTTTAAAGGTGTCATTCTATTGTCTTCTCACTTGCAGTGTTTCTGAGAAGAAATCTGCTTTTATCTTCGTATTTGTTCCTCTGCGCATAGTTTTTTTCTTTTGATTGCTTTTAACATTTTCTCATTATCACCCGTTTTGAGCAATTTGTTAATGATGTGCCTTGGTGTGATTATCTTCATGTTTCTTGTGCTTGGGTTCATTGAGCTTCCTGGATCTGTAGGTTTATAGTTTTAACGAAATTTGGGGAAATGTTGGCCATTGTTTCTTCAATTTGTTTCTCTGCCTTCTTCTCTCTTTCAGAAACTGAAAGCACACATATATTATGTGGCTTGAAATTGTCCAAGAACTCACTGATGCTCTGTTAATTTTTAAAAATTCTCTTTCTCTGTGTTTCATTTTGGATAGTTTGTATTGCTATGTCTTCAAGTTCACTAACCTTTTCTTCTGCAATGTCTAATCTGCTGTTAATCCCATTGAGTGTATTTTTCATCTCACATATTGTAGTTTTCATCTCCAGAAGTTTGTGTTTTTTGAATATCTCCCATGTCTCTACTTAACTTTTTGAACATATGGAACGTAGCTATAATAATACGTCTGCCAAATCCAACACCTGAATTAGTTCTAGGTCAGCTTTGATTAATACATATTTTGTCTTCATTATTAGTCACGTTTTCCTGTCTCTTTGCAAGTCTGGTAATTTCTTATTAGATACCAAATGTACGTTCTTCTTGTTGGGTGCTACATATTTCTGTACTCTTGTCAATAATCTTGACCTTAGTTCTGGCATGCAATTATTCAGAAACAGTTTGATCCTGTCAGGTCTTGTGTTTAAGATTTGCTAGACAGGACCAGAGCAGTCTTTATTCTAGTGCTAATTATTTCCCACTACTGAGGCAAGACTGATTCTCTCAAGTGTACTCCATCCAATGACCCATGAATCATGAAGTTTTTCAGTCAGCCTGGAAGGGACAGACACTATTCCTGACCCCCACGTTGGTACTGGGCACTGTTATTTCTAATCCTTTGGGTAGGCTGTTTTGTTTTGTTTTGGTTTTTAGTCTTGGGTAGTTTCCTCACATACATATACTGATTGGTATTCATCTGAACACTCAGAGGGGCACATCTGCATCTATGTACAGTCTCTCCTTTCTGCTACCCTATCCCGCAAACTCTAGCTAGCTTGTTCTCCCAGGACCCTCAGCTCCATCTCCTTAACTGAGTTTGCCAGGCTCTGCCTGGATTCACTTTTCCTGTGCCATGGCCTAGAAATTCTGTTAAGGCAGTAAGCTGGGACAATCATAGATAGGGGTCACTTCATGGATTTTTCAACTCTCCAGCATCATTGTTCTTTACTACTAGATGTGAAGTGGTTTGAAGACCATTGTTTCATATATTTTATTCATTTTTTGGTTATTGTAGGCAGGATGGTAAATTTAGTCCATTACTCTATCTTAGCTGAATTCCTATTGCTATTTTTCTCTTTAGTGATTTGGAAGATATAGAACCTTTTAATAAAGATTATCTTTTAAATTCTTATAAACCATCTCTAAGTTCACACTTGCTGTGGACTGAATGTTTATGCCTCCTCAAATTCCTATGTTGAAATCCTAATCCCCAATGTGATTGAATTAGGAGGTGGGACCTCCTAATTTGGGAGGAAGTTAAATTATGAGCATGGAGCCCTCATGAATGGGATTAGTGCCTTACAAAACATGGCGAAAACTCTCTCACTATCATTCCACTATGTGGAGATACAAGGAGAAACCGGTAATCTACAGCCTGGAAAATGACTCTCACCAGAACTCAACCACGCTGACGTCCTGATCTTGGACTTTGAGTCTCCAGAATTATGAAAAATAAATGTTTGGTGTCTGACCCACCCCATCCCTGGCCATTTGTTACAGCAGCCTGAACTAATACAACAGTTTTATATGTAATTGAGCCAATATTCTTCCAACAATTTAAAAAATAATCGGCCGGGTGCAGTGGCTCAAGCCTGTAATCCCAGTACTTTGGGAGGCCGAGACGGGCGGATCACGAGGTCAGGAGATCGAGACCGTCCTGGCTAACACGGTGAAACCCTGTCTCTACTAAAAAATACAAAAAACTAGCCGGGCGAGGTGGTGGGCGCCTGTAGTCCCAGTTACTCGAGAGGCTGAGGCAGGAGAATGGCGTAAACCCTGGAGGCAGAGCTTGCAGTGAGCTGAGATCCGGCCACTGCACTCCAGCCTGGGCAACAGAGCAAGACTCTGTCTCCAAAAATAAATAAATAAATAAATAAATAAATAAATAAATAAATAATCCATTAAATCTCTTTTGTCAATAACGAGAAACTTAGCATGTTTAACTCCCTGCTGCTCCAAATTATTGTTTATAATATACACATATTCTAATAACTACTTTTTAAACATTTGCATTGAGTTGGTTAAATTAATGAAAAATTAGACTTAGCAATACATTTATTTGGTTTCATTACTTGCTACCTTATTCTAGTCACATGTCTTTCTCCTTCTTGAGTGATTCACTTATATACATTTTCCAATCCACTGGACACATGATTGTCTAATTTTTTTCAAGGGGTGGGCTTGGGATCCTTCCATGTTTAGACATGTCTTTATGTTCTCATCTATGATAAATAACATTCAACCTGCTATTGATGGTTTATGCCTTGTGTTTACATATGGCAGTGTTTTTCATCACTAACAAAAAAGGTTTCTTGACTTAAAGTGCTCCCTTTTCATAACTGACTGATCTTTTTGATAAATGGTATATTAATAGAGATTTCCTTAACCCTTCTCCTGCTTCTTGCAGTAACTCAGTGGCATTGAGGACAATGTGTTCTACTTTCTCAGCTTGGTCTTCTTTTAAGCTACTAAATTGTGATGTGATTTTTCTCCATGCTTACTCTTAACACAATGAGATCCCTATCCAGATTAGAGTTGGCTCCTGTCAGAGATGTGCATCCCCCTGTGCAAAGGCACAAATGAAGAGAAAAGGAACATTTTCTATTTCTTACGGTTACATTTTGCCAGATTTGAGATCTAGCTATCTGGGTGGCAGTGGTGGAAACCACAATAACTTGGCTGAAAGTTTCTTTTTTCATGTTTATCTAGGTAGCCGGGATTAGGGGGGCCACAGCGCCCTTCCTTGATCCTATGTGGATTCTGGTGCTTCACATCGCTGACTCTTCCTCACTTCCTCATTACTTAGATCTTGCAAACAGGGTCTGGCAGTGTGAACCCCAGCACTCTGCTCACTGTTCTTGAAACCCGAAGGGGTCTCCACCACACTTTCCTGATGGTCTCTCTGCCACTCTCACTGCTCCCTCCAAGTAGGAGCTGCCTCAGCTATGGGTCCTTCCCACTTCTTCTCCAGCCCGACTTCCCTTTCACATGTAGTGAATTGCGGGTTTCACTTCCTGCAGTTTCCATTACCTGTGGCCAACTGGGGTCCAAGAAAATTAAATGGAAAATTCCAGAAATAAACAATTCATAAGCTTTTGTTGTTGTTGTTGTTGTTGTTTTTGAGATGGAGTCTCACTCTGTCACGCAGGCTGGAGTGCAGTGGCACAATCTCAGTTCACGACAACCTCTGCCTTCCAGGTTCAAGCAATTCTCCTGCCTCAGCCTCCTGAGTAACCTCCCAAGACTACAGGTACCCACCACCACACCTGCTTAATTTTTGTATTTTTAGTAGAGATGGGGTTTCACCATATTGGTCAGGCTGGTCTTGAACTCCTGACCTCAGGTGATCCACTCGCCTCGGCCTCCCAAAGTGCTGGGATTACAGGCGTGAGCCACCACGCCTTAAATTGCGTGTTTGTTCTGAGTAGTGCGTTGCAATCTCTCATCATCCCACTTTGTTCAGTGCTATCCACCTGGGGCATGAATAACCCTTTGTCAGTGTATTCACGCTGTCTACACTACCTGCCCATTAGTCACTCAGTAGCCGTCTTGGTTATCAGATTGGCTGTAACAGTATCACCATGCTTGTGTTCAAGTAATGCTTATTGTACTTTTATTACAGCACATTGTTATAATTGTTCTAATTTATTGTGACTCTCTTACTGTTCCTAATTCATAAACTTTCTCAGAGGTATATACGTATAGGAAAAATCATAGTGTGTATAGGGGTCAGTGCTATTTAAGGTTTCAGGCACCCACGGGGGGGTCTTGGAAAGTATCCCAAGCAGATATGGGGGGACTGCTGTATATGAGCTGGAGAAATTTCTTAATGTTTCTGGCAGATAGAGGGCACTCTGCTCCTATGTTTGTTTCCCTTTAGTCATAGTGCAAACTTAGGAAGAGTTCAGCTTGTGGGTTTGCGTGAACGGCGCGATCTCGGCTCACCGCAACCTCCGCCTCCTGGGTTCAAGCAATTCTCCTGCCTCAACCTCCCAAGTAGTTGGGATTACAGGGACCCACCACCACACCCGGCTAATTTTGTATTTTAAATAGAGACGAGGTTTCTCCACGTTGGTCACGCTGGTCTTGGCGTGACAATCTTAACCTGTAGCAAGCTTTATAAAGTGGTGTCAGCAGATTGACTATTGTCCTTGACCTGATCAATGCACACAGCTGTGACAGCACAGAGAAGTCATGTTTCTTACAGGTGGATTCCTGGGTGACTGCAGCAAGGGAGAAACTGATGGCTTGGGGGCACCCGAGGGGCTGGGTTCCTTGTTTCCAAGTTTACAGGAGCCTTGGAAACTTCAGGATACCTGGATGCAAGAGGAGGAAGAGGGGCTCTACCCTTGCACACAGGCAGTCTGGAAAGCAGACCTACCCAGAACAGTGGGCCTCAGAGTGCTGGCGGGGACTGCTCTTGGGCTCAGGGCACCCGGCAGTGAGCAGCGGTGGAAACAGCCAGGGCCTGGTTACCTACAAGACTTTAGCTGAACTTGGGCTTCACCACATATTAACCTGTGGCCAAGAAAAGTCTCCTTAATTCATCTGTAAAGTAAGTAGTAACAACAGAATCACCCTCTGGGTTTTATGGGGGTTCAGTGGGGTGCGATGCATGAGACACTTAAACAGCACCTGCCACGTATGTGTGGATGCTCAAGGAATACTGAGCTCCTGAAGTAGTTTTTGAATAAAGAGGAGCCAAATGCTCTCTTTCCTCTTTTCTCTCTTCCTTTCTCCCCACCTAGTCTCTGTATTCCCCTTTCACCCCTTGGGGTGACTTCTTAGCCCTCTCCAAGACTCTCACTCTGGCTCAACACCCTTTTCCATTCCAGCCTATAGATCTGCCACTGCTGCTGCCCTGCAGGGCCATCCACGTGTATGTTTGTGCAATGCTCCTCCCCATCCTAACCCACCTAAACTTAGCTTCCTCCACAGACCTGTTTCAAATTCACATGGCCTTTTCCTTTTCAGGGGAGTCTAGTATTTTATAACCACCCTTCCCAAATCAGAATACAAGTAGACACATGTTCAGCTTTCCACGTGTGAGAAATGGCCTCAAGGGTACAATTTTCTTGCACGGTCCATGTTTCCACAGGGCCCCCTTTCTGACTTCTCCCCTGGAAGCCAGGAGAGCTGAGGAGCCGACAGAGATGGGGCACACACACTGGGAAGCCAAGCACATTAGATTTACTCGGGTCATATCTGCAGGTGAGGTAACAGCACACACATACAGAAATTCACGGGCAGAGATGCCACCCCAGCATCACCGTCAGACACCAAAGCAGCAGGAGGGCTCAGGAAGTGGCTTTGGAAAGTTCTCGTGAAAAATCAAAGGGCAGCTTTGGTGCTCAGAGATTCAAACAGAAAACTATACAAAACCAACCCTTAAATATATATATATTATATGTGTATATATATAAAATTGCAAAATAAAAGCCCAAGAAACTAACCATCAATCTGCACATCAGTGGCTCAAAAAGTGTTAGCATAGAGAAAGGCAAAACCATTTGTGGGGGTGATGCATACTCCAGGGGGACGGCATTTCAGTAGCAGAAAGAGTATTTACATGGAACCCCTATTTGAAACCTCACAATACTAGGAAAAGCTAAACACAGACAATGTATGTACAAGGGAAGACAGTAAGTAGTACTCTTGCGTGACGATTGTCAGACACAGACATTTCACTGAAACCATCCATAGCTTTAGAGAACACTGCACTCTATCTAGACTGGGTTCCTGCTAGCCTACACCCCAGCCAGGCAATCTCAGGCTCTGGAACGTATGTTCTCCCCCACTTGGCCTCTTCCCAGAGAGGGCAAACACTGGGATGTTGGTTGCAGCATAAATTGCAGGAATTTAAAGGTGGAGCAGTCCTCGGGTATCAATCAATCACCCACAAAGCAGGACCAACAGGTGTGAGGTGGAGTGGAAGTGTGGGGGTGGGGTTCCCTGAAATATATTCCCATTTTATAATGTGTTTTAAGTGTGGCCCCTCTGCCCTTGGTCCAATTGCCATCCTCCTTCTGATTCACTTTAAAAGGGGAGATCTGGCCTTTGGGTTTTTAAACATTATATAGGATAATTTGCTGGGGGAGAGAAGAGTTTAGGATCTTTCTACAGTTATTCTCCCACCACCCCCCAAACTCTTACATTTTCTTTAAACTACCTAGAGATAAGTAATTTGCCGATCACAGCTGGCCTCAGTTTGGGACACAGTGGGTGAGGAGAGGAGCCCAGGACCTGACTCTATTAGAAAACCGCCAGTGCTTTCTCACACTGAGCCTCGGACTCCAGCTCTGCGTGAACCCCTCCCCTGCATCAGTAGTGATCATTTCTCCCCCATCTTCAGGCCACAATTTCCCGTAGCAATGACGCAGCTTTTGGAAAAATCTAGAAGGTAAGCGGCACCAAATATCAATATAGCCAAACCTAATTGTCACCTAAGAATGAACCAGTGCGGCCCATTGTTTCTGTGTATATAAGAACACTCCCAACTGGAGATTCTTCCTAATTGTTCCTAAGACGAAACGCCTACATTCTCAAGGGAACTTTCTCTATAAAAATGATGAAAGGTGTTCTCCACTAAAGGACACCCCACTGAAGTCCCCACACTTCTTCCCGGTGAGTGTGGCTGCTCACTGTGAGAGGTAAAGGGATGTTGGGCATGCCTTGGTAACCGAGCTGTGTGTGGCCTCTCATTTATGACAGAAAGTGTGCCACATCTGAATAGGTTAGTGAGACACGGCTTCTGGAAGTAATTACACTCTGTGTATGCTTTCTTATATTATGCTGCAAGTGGAAATGTGCACAGATAACCAATGTGCACATTTCATGAGTTTAGAGTCACTTACAGGCCTCTTACTTCTTGTATTAAACTATCCCTTTCAGAACAGATGTGAAACAGATGATAGGCTGCCCCATTGGCTTTCAAATTGTAGGGTGCCCTGTCCTTTCTGTGGGAGTGGAGAACTTAAATTGAGCCTCTCCCTCATTTCTTCTCAGACTCTTTGAGTGCTAAGATCTTAGAGAGTTCAACTGAGCTCAAGTGATGAGAGAGAATGTAAAAAGACCTGTTTCCTCTACACTCAGAGTCAACTGCAACTGTGCCAACCAACTCTAGAGTTTCTGCTGACCCGCATGTGTAAAATGAGTAAGGGGCAAATGTTCTCTCATTTGTTCAGTAGTCAAGAACTGATTACCCTTGTTCCAAAACTAGAACATAAAATTCATACATAAGAAAAAACATGTTAGCCAGCATGGTGGCTCACACCTGTAATCCCAGCACTTTGGGAGGCCGAGGCAGGTAGATCACCTGAGGTCAGGAGTTCAAGACCAGCCTGGCCAACATGGTGAAACCCCATCTCTACTAAAAACACAAAAATCAGCTGGGTGTGGTGGCAGGCGCCTGTAATCCCAGCTACTCGGGAGGCTGAGACAGGAGAATTGCTTGAAAAACCGGGAGGCAGAGGTTGCAGTGAGCTGAGACTGCACTACTGCACTCCAGCCTGGGCAACAAACAGCAAAGCTCCATCTCAAAAAAAAAAAAAAAAAAAAACAAAAACAAGAAAAAACATGTCATTCAGACCTATGGGTAAGGCTGTGTGTCTATCCTACATATACCTTCACGGAAAAATTGAAAATTATTTTTAGACTTTCAGAGGCTAATCATGCTGTTGGGGAAATGGTTCTTTCAAATCCATGGCAATCAAAGAAGTGGATTTATAGCATTTTCCCCCACACTGGCAGTAGCCCTGCCACAACAATGCCAAACATCTGAATGACTGTCTTGCCATGTCACCATAAGCAAGTGACAGTGTCATCCACAGGGAATGGGATTCAAGTTCAGTCTACATGCACCAGTGGCAGAGCACAGTGCTTTACAGTGGGGTTCTTACTATAAGAACTTACTGCTCTTCATCCAATTTCCCCCAAGTCCTTTAAAAAGAACTTATCTGTTCACAGAGGAAGAACCCTGTTTTAGTTATAGGAGAGTTAAGGGGGGTCAACTGGCCAAAGTAGGACAGTTACTTGGATCGCATGCAGGCCAGGAGGCTCTTAGGGAGTTCAGATCTGGGCTAGAAGGTGTCTCTTTCTGCCATTTGGGGGGGAAGGTCACATGGTATGGATGGCTCTCCCACGCCACTGTTGGGTGCAGCCAACACTGTGCAGGGAGTTGTTGGAGCCAAGCCTGTCTCTGTGAAACCACTAATCCTTCTTGTCCTCTCTCCTCCTGCCTGCCTTCCGATGGAAATAAGCTCAGAAACCTCTCCACTTCCCAGCTCAGCCAGCCACAGAGCAGCACACTGGTTCAAATGTTACCCTTTCCTCTGGCATATCCAGGCATAGTGGCTCAACCAGACATGAACCTACTGCCTGCCAAATCTGAGTTCTTGAATACACATTTTCTCCAGTCAGATATTGGTCAAAGTTTTCAGCCAACTCTTATCCAGAGCTGAAGAAAATGGCCTTTCCTTTCTAATAGCCTGTAGATTTGTTTGGACCACATGTCTGTTTCTGTAGCATTTGGTGCATGTCCTCAAGCCTGGAGCTAAGTGTGCCACATTCTACGCAAGCGAAGAAACGGCAGGATGGCTGGACACTTCTCCCAGCAATTCTGCACCAAGACAAAATAAAACTGGAAACATAAGCTCTTTGAATGTTCCCCTCTCCTTGTTGAAAATCTCTCTTAAGGTGTTTTATCCAAAGATTTTTATGGAAATAAATTTTGTGTTGGAAACTTACTATTTGCTGTAGAGGAAACATTGTGTAAAGCAGGCCATCAACTATGTTTTAGTATTGACATTTCAAAAAGGCCTCATAGCTCCCATGCCACCATCCCATGCCCATCCAGTCCAGTCTCCATTCAGCCACCAAAGGGATTTTCCTAAAATGCAATTCTGATGCTGACTCTATCCTGATTTAAAGGCTTCAGGGGCTCCAAACCCCTTATATGACAAGTCTAACTCCTCCACACTTCCTACCAGTTTCCTTAGGATTCAGCACTGCCTACCTGTGAAGGGACCCCTCAACCCCCGAGCTTCCACGTCATGCTCTGGCAATGCCACATTGCTCAGTGGAACCCATCATGGCATTTCATGCATCCACACCTTTGCACACATTCTTCCCTCATCGTGGCTTGCCCTGCCAACCCTTTCATTCTACTGGAAAATTTCTCTTTGTTTTAAAACCCTAACAGCCATTGCTTCTCTCAGGGTTTATCTGGTCCCCAAGATAGTTAATTGTTGCTTCCTTATGCCACCTTGGTACCCTTGCCTGTTTTGCAATTTGTCTATACACCTCCTATGCTCATGAACTTCTTGAGGGCAGGAACTATGCCTATCCTCATGCCTGGCCCTTGGCTTGACCCAAGCTCAATTCATGTTTTTGGAATGCATGAGGAATGAACCAACTGATAGGTTTCATCTATCAATAGAAAGTGGGCCATGGCATAAATTCCAAAAATAATGCTGCAGCAAGACTCCATCCAACATTTCCACTAAGTGAGGCCTCATTGTCAAGGGAATAAAGAGAGTGTGTTGAATGCAGAAGCAATCAACATCACTCCTGAGGTACAACTCGCACACGAATTGCTGCATCAGAGGTCGTGTTCACCATTCTCACAACATTGTTTGCCACTTATTATTCTAGTCATAATGATGGCTCTCTTTCAATGTCAGCATAATGCCTGGTGCTCGGTGGATCCTTAACAAATGCCACGAGAGGATAAATGAATGTGAAATATACTTTTTAAAAGAAGGCATCAAGGGATTGGCTTTTAAAGGCATTTCCCATATGACAGATTTTTCTGAGGCATCAGTGGGTTGTCCCTCCTAAAATCTGACCCAATCAGGAAGTAGAACACAGATGGAGCCTGGGGTAGCAGTTAGGAATCTGCACTAGAGAGACACAGTGTCGGGTTTACCTTGGTACTAGGTCAGTTTCCTTCCTTCTCGAGAAATAGCCAACTATGGATGGTATTTCCTGCCCCGACCAGAAGGCTCTTGCCTATCCTTTGTCAGAGGCACACAGTAGCATCACCACAGTCCACATTGACCAGGAACTTCAAGTGCACTGATGACGATGAGCAGAGGGAGTTCCCTACCTTTGCTTCAAGTGCTAACATTATGCAATGGAGACCAGTCATAGAGACAAGTCCTGGATGAAAACCACCTCCCCTGAGGATTAAAGTTGTCTGGTCACCATAGCTGTTAAGAGCAAAGGCTCTGGACTCAGATTGACCTGGATTCAAATCCAGAATACAGATCTTTCTAGCCAAGTCAGCTGGGACAAGTCAATTATCTTTTTAGGGGGTCAATTTCCTCACCCACAAAATGGGAATGATCTTACCCACCTCAAAGGATTACTGTAAGGGTTAAAGGATGTAATGTATGTGAAGCCTGCACAGTGTCTATAGATAGTAAGTGCTCAAAAGTGGGAAACTATGATTAAGAACTTTCAAAAATATTTTCACAATAGTCAGATGAAAAGGAAAAATATTCTTTCAAGACACTGTGCTTTTAAGAGAATGGATTGTCTAATTTTTAGGAGCCAACAATGCTCATTAATCAATGCCCCACAGAAGAACATGAGAAGACAGTGGTGGCATTTAAAACGATAACTGTGGCCATTACCAGGCCCCAGGATGGACAGATAGGGACAGGGACAGGGACACCCAGCATTTCTCTGAGAGCTGGTGTAAAAGGATTAATCCTGAAGGGCTCATTTCTGATTCTCCTCTGCTGGACCTAGAGTGACTCAGAGTTGGAACCTCAGAGGGTGCAAATCAAGGTGCCAAGAGTAAGATGCCAGTTTCGGTCTGTAAGCAAGTGTTTCTGGGGGTGAGGGAAGGTCAGGGGACACCTTACTGCTGGACAGGAGTGAGGCAGGTACAGTGCATTGCTCCAGGTGTCATGCAAAGCTAGAAAGTCATAGCATTCCCTCTGTTGTTTTGATCCTCCTTATACAACCCAAAGCCAACAGAGGATTTCAACTTCCCCAAATTTCTACCCTGAGCATTAAACAACTTTTTCCTATGCTAAATTTGGTTTCAGTTTTGAAGTGCCTGAGACGCACAATACAAAGGGGTCAGGTTCCTGGCCTCTTATGTTGATGAAACCATCCCCAGTCCTCAGCTTACATGGCTTGCCTTTATGCCTGCCACCTCTTACAGCTCTTCCATCCATCATTCAAGAGGTTCCATGAAGAAAGCTCAGGGTTAATGTGTGGGGAAGTACAAGCTAAGCCATCAGCCCTTGGGAACAAAGATTACTTTCTGTTGGAGGGGTCAATTTGGCTGGTTGCTTTGAGCAGCAGGGCAGGGACCCAAAGTGGAAAAGAGAAGAGATTTTTAAATGTAGAGATAGCTCCATCTGCAGGAGATTGGATTCCTGCGAAGAAATGGACCTTACTCAGGGGAAGCCTCGACCTGTCTGATTTAGTCTGAGCCTGTAAGAGATCACGGCCCATTTCTGGCCTTCTTGCTCTAGGCTCAGATTGGTGGGCAGCATCCAAACAAAGGCGGCCCACAACTAGGCAGTGTTGTGTAGCAGAAGGAGCACTGGACTGGAAGTCAGGAGACCTGAATTCGAGTGCAGGCTCTGCCGCTAACTAGCTGTGTGACCGTTGGCAAGTCACCTGATTTCTCTGGGGCAACGGTAAAACGAAGGGTTGGTCGGGCGATCTCTAAGTTCCCCTTCCGAGTGTGGTCCAGGGTCCTATTCTATCCCTCCTTGGCCCTGTGCTTGCAGGGACAGAGATGGGAGAAGGGAAGGGGAGGAGAGAGAGGAGGCAGGAGGGAGCCCACGAGTGTCGTGAATCAGGACTCCACTTTCTCCTTCTTTTTGCTCTTTTTCAGGAAGGAGGGGGTTCGGAATTTCTTTTTCTTCTTTGAGGGAGACTTGGAAGGTGAGCCCTCTGGGGACATGGGGCCGCTGGTGACCGACTCGGTTTTGTCCTTAGAGGTATCAACATCCGTGTCAGCACTGGTGGTCATCTGGCTCAGGCCTTTGCTGAGGATTTCCTCTGCCGTCTGCTCCTCCTCCCTCCCGTTGACCACCACCCCTTCCGGCTGGGTTGTTTCGGGCTCTGTGGTGGTGGCTTTGCTTGTTTCTGTCTTCTTAGTACCTTCTAGAAAAAGATCAGAAGATATGACCGTAAGATTTCATTCAGGTGACAGCTTCCACCTGGGGCTAACAGAACCATTTCTAGGGAATTCTATAAAGTCAATCCAGAGCGAGGGGAGGGCCAGCCTGATGTTGAGGGATGGCTTCCAGAGACAGATGGAAGGACTGGGTTCTGATCTGCACCCTCTTCCATGTGGCCTGTCCTGGGAACACCCCCTTGCAGGCCGGCAGCTCTGGGCTCTTGTCTATAAATTTAGATGGATATTAATGTCTGAATGTGGCAGGGGGCCCAGCTGGGGTCCAGCTCAGTTTTTGTAGGCAAGAAAGAAGAAACAGACACAGAGGAAGGAGAAGGCGTAAGGTGTACAGCTTGGTGGAGACATCTAAGACTTGTTGTAACCAGTTCAGATTCACCAATAAAAATATGGAAATTACATGTTCTCAAACCCATTTCATTTTCTACACCAGTGAGGAACTCCAAGAAATAAGGAGAATATCTTCCCAGTAGGCAGAGGGAGAGTGGAATTCCTTACATAACATGGACCCCGTATTTCCCAGACATGTTAGTCAAAACGGGAAGACCCCTGGTCAGCCCATTCTAGCAGCCACTGGGGCCCCCAGGTCTTTATTCCACCTGGGAATCTGTTGGGATCGCTGGCATATTCAAGGCCAGAGTTGCTCAGGCCCCAGAAACCAAACCCTCCTTCCACCCTTTCTCCCCCTCCCCACTCTCACTCAACCTTGCTTCCACGCAACCTTTCAGATGCCTGGATGGGGTGAGAGTCAGGGAGATTGTAAAACCACAGACTGAAAAGTAGAAAGCAAGGTAAATATCATCTGATGCCCCTCCTCCCTGCTGTACAGCTAAGAAGGCTGAAGAACGCAGTACCATGGTGGGTATACCTCGGCTTACCAACTTCCGGTTCAGTTTCTTCTCACCATGGGAACTGAAAGGAGTGTGTGTGAGTGAGCATGTGTGAGGGTGTGCAAGTGTGTGTGTGAGGGTGTGCAAGTATATGTGTGAGTGAGCGTGTGTGAGGGTGTGCAAGTGTGTTTGTGTGTGTGTGTGAGTGGGCAGGTTGTGTGTGGTGTGTGTGTGTAAGTTTGAGTATGCAAGTGAGTTTGCCATGAGTGTGTGTGACTGAGCATGAGTGTGTGATGTGTGTGGTGTGAGCATGTGCAAACCAGTGTGTGTGACAGTGAGTGGTATATGAGTGTGGGAGTGAGCGTCTACAAATGTCCTTGTGTGTGCAAGTGTGTGTGAGTACACATGAGCATATGCAAGGGCGTGAATGTGAGTAAGCATGTGACACACCTGTGTGGTGCGTGTGTGATGGGCACATATGAATGCAGTGTGTGTGTGTTGCCACATCACAAGAAGGAACCCGGTGTGCTGGGGTGTATGAGATCGTGGGTGATGCGGAAGGTATAGTCAGTGTTACAGAGAGAGTGAGTGAAGGACTCGGTATTAGGAAAAGCCTGGGATCCTAACAGGGGTGAAGTCTGGGGAAGTGCATGGTTATATGGAGGATGGGACAGAGTGGGGTAACTTGCGGACAGTTAGAGTGGACTAGTGAACTACCTGGGCCAGATCTCCCTGTAACAAAGTCTTCGTAACTCCTGACACTGCTAGGCAAGTCAAAGTGCCCCTCCAGACCACTGTGGAGCACCAGCTCCCTATTGGTACCAAAGACTTTGGCCACTGCTCCCAGTCTTCCCACTGCCCAGCCCATGTCCTGTCATCCTCATCCAGCCTCCTCTCCCGTTCTGCCACGTAATCCTGTGGCCATCACCTGGCAGTACTCTTGAGTGCCATAAACCAGGCTGGACACAACCATCTCTCTGTCCACTCTCCTATTCCCACTTCACCTGCTTTTTGCCATATCAAGCTGCCGGTCCCTGGACCTCTCACTGTCATCCCAGCCCGTTCCCCTCTGGAAGGCCCTTCACTCTCCTCTGCGTCCCCAGCCTTCACTCCATATAATGAATCAGCTTGAGTGTTACGTCTTCCTTCAAGTCTCTCCTGATCCTCATTCCCACTTCCAGGTAGTTTATCACTCCTTTCTTTCTGCCTCTGCTTTCTAAACTTCCATCCTAGCAACTTCAAAATGATCACGCATTTTTTTTTCCCCCCTGAGACGGAGTCTTGCTCTGTCACCCAGAGCTGGAGTGCAATGGCGGGATCTCAGATCACTGCAATCTCTGCCTCCCAGGTTCAAGCAATTCTCCTGCCTCAGCCTCCCAAGTAGCTGGGATTACAGGCGCCCACCACCACGCCCAGCTAATTTTTGTATTTTTAGTACAGATGGGATTTTGTCATGTTGGCCAGGATGGTCTCGAGCTCCTGACCTCTTGATCCACCCACCTCGGCCTCCCAAAGTGCTAGGATTACACGCGTGAGTCACTGCGTCCAGCCCACACTTGTTTTTTATGCCTATCTCCTCCCCCTTTTAAACTGAAATAAATTAGGGCAAAACTGTGTCTAATGACCTATGTTACTAGCTCACAGAAGGCACTAGAAAAGGTCTGTGGAGTCCATGAATGGTTGAAGGCATGAGCAAATAAATGAATATGTGGATGGATTTATTCTAACCAAGCTAATACCATCACCTAATCTTTTCTTGTCTATCCCAGCCTGAGCCTTCTAAGCTGAACTGGATCCATTCATGTAAATGAGCACCAGCCTTGAGTGCTAGCCTTTGTCTCCTGTACCTACTGCTCTGGTCTTCCCTCTCATCTTCCTTGGCTCTCCATGGCTCTGCAACTTCAACCTAGACCCTCACTGCAGGGCCTTCACTTGAATGACACATTAGGATGCATTTCTCAAGCTTGACCCTTGGCGCTGTCCTCTGAGATGGTTTGGGCACTTGCCTTCTAGCTCCATGAAGACAACTATGGATAAGAGGGGCTCCCACTTTCTGTCCAAGTGTCATTTCCTGCCTGGTAGCAACAAGTATCCTCGCTCCAATGGCATCCTTCAACCATGCCCCTCATCCGTGTCCCTTTGCCCATACCTGCTCTGCTGTCAACCTAAGCAACAGCCTCAGTCCCTGGTGTGTGTCTAGTTTAGGAGAGCAACACTCAAGGTTCTTCTCACCATGTAGAAAGTGGGGGCGACAGATAGTGCATCTGCCATGATTCAGAGAGGTTCCACATCATGAATTGTTTGAGGAGTCATGACACATGGAAAATGGGGATTAGAGGAGCCAGGTTCCTAACTAAGGTCATTACTCCCTCAACTACAGAGTCAGAGACCACTGGAGGGTTCCACTGGCCAAGAGAAGGGACAGGGCTCCAGAAATCAACATGTGTTAGGCCCCTGGAAAGTACTGAGGACAGGCTCTGATAGCCTAGACCCCTCCTCTGTCAACAGGTTGAAGACCAGGCTGGGAGAGGCCCCAGGAACTAGGGTCAGATGGGAACTCACCTTCTAGCCTCTTCTAAGAAGAACCTCTGACTTTGTCTCCTGAATGGGGGGAACTTGGAGCTCTGGGAATAGGGGATATTCTGGGAGTGAGTAGAGTGGGGCAGAAGTTGGAAAATGGGGGCTGTGTCCAACGATGGTGACTGGAAAGCTGGGGGAGAGACAGGAGGCATTGGGAGAACAGGTGGCAGGAGCAAGACTAGACTCGGAAGTCAGGGCCCACACCCAGACCCTGTGGGTTGGGAGACAAAGGACTAAAAGACTTCTAGAGGTTGGAAGAGGAGGGGGGCTTCTGTGGGAGGCGCAGAGCTGGTTTGGACACTCTGCCTCTCCAACTTGATTTCTCACTAGCCCACAGCCTCCAACCACTGGCTGTCTCTTGGCCACCAACGAACATGTGGTGGTTAATTTTAATGCGTCAACTTGACTGGCTAAGGGATGCCTACATAGTTGGTAAAACAATATTTCTGGGTGTGTCTGTGAGGGTGCTTCTAGAAGAGATCAGCATGTTTTGGGGGGGGGGATGGAATTTCGCTCAACCTCTGCCTCCTAGGTTCAAGCGATTCTCCTGCCTCAGCCTCCCGAGTAGCTGGGATTACAGGCACATGCCACCATGCTCAGCAAATTTTTGTATTTTTAGTACAGACAGAGTTTCACCATGTTGGCCAGGCTGATCTCAAACTCCTGACCTCAGGCGATCCATCAGCCTCAGCCTCCCAAAGTGCTGGGATTATAGACATGAACCACCGCGCCCGTCCAGGATTAGCATTTGAATCAGAAGTCTGAATATAGAAGATCTGCCCTCACCAACATGTTTGGACACCATCCAATCTGTTTAGGGCCCCGTCCAGGATTAGCATTTGAATCAGTAGTCTGAATATAGAAGATCTGCCCTCACCAACATGTTTGGACACCATCCAATCTGTTTAGGGCCCTCTCACATAGAACAAAAAGGTGGAAGAAGGGCAAATTCTCTCTGTTCTTGAGCCGGGACACCCATCTTCTCCTGCCCTCAGGCTTAGAGCTCCTGGTTCTCAGGCCTCAGGCTCAGACTGAGTTACACCACTGGCTGTCCTGTTCTCCAGCTTAGAGACAACATACTCTTCAGCCTCCACCATCACATGAGGCAATTCCCCTAGGGAGTCTCTTCTTATCCCTCTACATATCCTGTTGGTTCTGTTTCTCTGGAGAAGCCTAATACAGTCCCCTTCCAGGAATGCCAGCTCCCCCAGCTTCCTAGGCACCACCCCTGCACAACCCATTCCACTCCTCTCTGCCGCTCCAAGCATGACCCTATCCAAGGTCTGGCTCAAGCCACACTGTATCTGGACAGCCTCCCCTGACATTGGACAATGAGCTCACCTTCCTCTAAACCCACTGCTCATATATTCATTTTACACTTGCATGTGTCATTTATCTTTTTTTCTTTTGAGAGTCTATTCATCACCCAAGTACACTGTTCATGACAGAAACTCTGTCTTTTACTTCTCTGACAATCATCATGCAGCTCAGTGACAACATGTTCAAGCCATGTTTACTGCTGCTGATGTTTGTCAAGTGAGGCCAGATTGAAGGCTCAACAGAGGGTGCCTTGCATCAGCTCAGCAGCTGGGCTCTTCTGTGGCCGTGCACTGCGATAAAGACATGGAGAGGGAATATGGACCTTGCGTAACTGAAGGAGCAAGGCTGCCTTTCCTCCCTGGCCTGCTGACATCTCAGGCTCAAACACATGACCTCTTGCCTCAAGCCTCCCAGCTTTGAGAAGTCTTCTCTTTGCAGCAGAGAAGACACCAGTGGAGGGCCCAGAACCAGGATTTGCTGATGCACTTCTGAACACAAGGTCAATCTGACAGATCCTGACCTATATTCCAAATGCATGGAGAATTGGTCGCTGCCATGTACTGCTTTTATTTCCCTGTTGAAACGGCAGTGCCATACCATTGCATAGAGAGGTCATAGAGAGATTCATTAAAGACCTTGAAAAAAAAAAACATGTTCTATGTTGACACAAAGGCTGAGCACTCATGCAGCAACAGTCAAAAAGGCCCAAATGTGCTCAAAGAACAGAGCACAAAGGAAGAAGAGCAACAAGCTGAGCTGCCCATGGCTGACCATTGAGCTGGATGCTGGCCATGCAGAGAGGTTTGCAACAGAGTTTCTGTCTGGGTTTAAATTCTCAAACATCAGTGTCTGAAAGAATCACCCAGAGAGCTTGTAAAAATGCAGCTTCCTAGTGTTGTCCTCACAATAAACTGAAACAGAAGGTGGGCCAAGAAATAGATATTTTTAACAAGTCCCCAGGTAATTCTGATACAAAAGGCCCATTGGCCACACATTGAGAAACGTAAGTTTAGAATGCTATGTTTTCTGCGACTTTTACTTACCCCCAAACCTAGAGTACTGCTGATAAAAAAGAAAGTAGAGCTTCTCATAAATGGATGCAGTGGACTCTGTGCCTCCCATCCACTCACCACAGCTGGGATATAAATGTTCCTCTAAGTACTCAAATATACTTTCAGTATCTGGTACAGCTTGTGTGCACATATGACCCTAATGAACTATCCCTCCGGGTATCCACACTGAATCTGGGCTGGCCCTGTGGCTGGCAAAACCAATAGAATGCAGTAGAAGTGCCACAGAGCAGGCCTCAGGCCAAAGACTTAAGAAGGCCTAGCAACTTCTATTTTCACAGTTTTGGGAGCCTTATACCAAACATGTATAAAGTCCAATTACCCTGATGGAAAACATGTAGAGAGGCTGCATGGGTGGGCCCTGAGACCACACAGAGGGAGAGAGAGAGAGAGACAGAGACAGACAGACAGACAGACAGACAGACACCCAGTCATCTCAGTGTCCCAGCTGAGTCCAGCCTTCTAGCTGCCGCTGCTGAGGTACCAGTGCACCATCTTGGAAGTTCCAGCTTAGTCAAGCTCCCTACTGACTGTAGCCCTTCGCGGATATCACATCAATCAGAAATCATCCAGCTAGGCCGCATCAACCCCAGTCAACCCACAAAAGAACCAGTTTCCGTAATACTAGTTCTTATTCTTCACCATGACTTAACCAAATATTATTGCTGCATCACAAACCACCCTAAAACTTAGTGGCTTAAAACATCAAGTGCTGTATTAGCTCTTACAATTTGGAGAACATGGTAGATAAAAAGGACTAACTTACGTAAAGCATGTTACAAAGTACTTTTATATTCAGTAGCTCATTTTATCCTGACAACATGCTGTGGGTTAGGAAAGGCAAAGATTCATGTTATTCCCGTCCAGCAGTGTTTTTAAATGACTTCTTTGAGATGGCTACATTAGTTAGTGGCAGAACTAATCATGTGATATCAAATACAGGGCTATTTCTTTGCAGGCATAGCCAGTTGCCCTGAGGGTTCAGCAGAGGATAAGGTGAGCTGGGACAAGGTCCGACAGGAGCTAAAGAGAAGGTTATAGCACAGATGGCCAGATGCAAAGGCTCTCTTTGATGGCGAGCCTTCAAAGAGGCTGATGGGGTAGGAATCAGGTAGACAGATAAGGAGTGACACTGAAGTGACTCAGCATAAGAGGATTTGAGGTCATGGTAGCAAATGGTTGGAAAAAGCCATCCCCGATCTGATGGGTGGGCTAGATGTGAAACAGCAGAGACTTGCATAGCAGGTCAGCTCTGTCTGCCTAGGAGCTGGGCAAGCCTGTGAGCAGCCCGGCCAAGGCTTCGCACCAGGCTCCCCACCCAACTACAGCTTGTGTCCTCGTCATGCAGGGTCTGCTCCAAGGTGCCATGCTCCCCAGCTCTGTCTGTTACAGGAAGTGGGTTATGGGAAGTGTCTTCAAGACAACTCTTCTAACAACTCAACAGTGGGCCCCTCCAGGGGAAGAATGAAAAATCCTGCTATAGGGTGTAAAATGTCAGGCAGTGGGTAAACAGCTATCCCACCCACTGCACGCCCCTCCTGGCCCTTGTCCCACTCCTCCATGAGCCTCCTCTCCAGCCCTGGATTTCCTTCCTGCGGCTGGAACACATGTCCTAAAGACCCTAGCAGACCAGGCCCTCTATGCATCCTTATAACGCAGTTCAAGCTCTAGGCCAAAACCTAGATGAGGCAACAGGCTCCTTCAAGGTGCCCGTGCATTAGGAAGAGTGAGTGCCTGACAGCCACAAGCACTGTACCGCCGGGAGTGCCTGCGAGCTGGCCCTACTGCCTGCAAACTCTTGGGAGCTTATTGCTTCTGGGCGTGTGTGCTTGTGTGTTTGTGTATGTGTGTGGCCTATGTGTGTATATCCACATCTCCCATAGAGAAGCCTAATCCATGCATAGTGCATGTGTAATTGGCCATGAATTTTACAGCCAGGAAACTTCCCAAAGGCAGAGTTGTGAGTCGCAAAAGAAAAACATGGGGAGAAATCTATTTCTTTTGGGAAAAAAAAAAAATCCTCCCTCCCCCATTGCAAGGGTTGCGGTGAGTTAGTAAACAGCCTCTCTATACTTACTACAGAGACAAGTATTCAGAATCGGAGGAAACTCCTTTGATGAAGGCACAAATGGGAAGAGAAAGGAAGACATTGTGGAGACAGGTTGACAACACCACGGTGAGACACAATGAACACAACAGTTGGGGGACATCCGCTTGGGCTCTGGCCTCAAGCAGATGGGTTTCCTCTGGCAACGCTGCACATGAGGCAGTAGTTTGCTTGTGGAGGGAGCTCAGGGTTGGGGATTCTACTGGAATCCACATGTGTGGCCGTTCTATCCCAGAGGGAGAAGATTCCAATAGGCTACCATATTGCTGCTCTCTGGAGAGTAGGACGGCTCTGTCTGGTGGGGGTCTCCAGGGGACCTGGGATGGAGTGTTCATGCCCTGGAGTGATTCCAGGAGCTCAGTAAAGATACTTTTACGATTTAGGTGGCCAGGAACTATAATTCTTATCCACTTTATGTATATTATTAACCATAACCATAATAGCATCTTAAATTATTTAAGTCCTGCTTTTACTCTTTCAAAGTATGTTTTCACCTACATTTCCCTTATACATGTATGAAAAGGGAATATATTAGGAGCCCCATCTGACAGTCAACGAAACTGAGGCACAGAGATGCTATCTGATTTGCTAAAATTAGCAGTTATTACTAGTTAGCAGTTCAGCTGGGCCTAGAACTCAGTTCTTGAAGCTAGTATCTCTCTATTGAAGCTGTTTTCAACCTGGACCACACTTTAGAGATGTGAAAACTCCAGGCTGTACTCCTCAACCCACCTGACTCAAGTTCTGAGTTTTCCTTAACTCAGAAAAGCTGGGAGTGGGATCAAGCCTGTTAAAGCTCCCCAGGTGATTCCAATGTACCGCTAAGGTTGAGTATGACATCATTACCCTCACCTGGGAAATTCAGCCTCTCAGGCCACATCCCAGACTTAATGAGCGGAATCTTCAGTTTCACAAGATCCCCACACGGTCCCCATACACGTTAAAGTCTGAGAAAGGGGCTAGTGCATCTGGAAAGGCCTAACAGCCCCAGCCAGGTCTGAGTTGAGGTAAGGAGCCGGGGGCCACTTATTCTTCATTGCTTACACTGGGTTTAAGCTGCAAGGTGCAGTGTTACAGCTTGTGAGTGAAACAACGTGAAACTCGATAACCCCTATTTCTGATTCCCTAGAAATAGCAGAGGGGAAAGATTTTCAGATTAGGAGCAACACGGGTGGAAGGCAGGGCACCTTCCCAGCCTGCAGATGCACCCCTCTCCCTCCCTCCCAGCCTGCTCAGCTGGACTCACCCTCTAAAGACTTGGAAGGAGAGACTAAAGGGCTTTTCGTCTCTGCCTCCTTCACTGGGCTCTGCACCGGAGAAGCAGGTGCAGACTTTGCAGGTGAGCCAGGCTCTTCTGGGGCAGTTTCTTTCTCTCCTGAAAAAAACAGAAAACCACCTCAGGATAGAGGTCAAATAGAGAAGAGATAGTCAAGGAAATAAAGCCTTCTAAAAATTACTGTTTTCTATGTGGTCATCAATCCTTCTGGCTAATAATGAACTTTCTGGCTGAAGTTAGCTGCTCCCCCTAACCTTTTTAGATTTCTGCTACTTCCCTGGGAAGGCCAATGGGAGAGGGTGGAGTCATGTTTCCTTCATCGAAACACACCTACCAATATGTTACTCCAGATGTGGAGGACAACACTGCAGGAGAACTTGCACACGGCCGGACCAGAGCCTGGCTCTCATTCCTGTCCTGTCTCTGAAGAGAACCAGCCAGGAGCTTTATGTTGTGAGCACAGAGCACATCAACAGGTAAGAGGTGGACCCACAACCACCAACTCCCTTTATTTATTTTTTGCTGAATCCCCTTAAAAACACCCATGATTTCTTTGCATGTAACTATTGTTTAATTCATCAAATTTACATTTTCTGTCCAAGCAATCCCTAGGGATATAAAGCGCCATGTTCTTCTATTTGCTTTTCAGTTGGCACATTAGAGCTCCAAGTGAGCCAGCAAGGGATTTTTTGTTTTTGTTGTTGTTGTTTGAGACGGAGACTCCCTCTGTCACCCAGGCTGGAGTGCAGTGGTATGATCTCAGCTCACTGTAACCTCTGCCATCTGGGTTCAAGCAATTCTCCTGCCACAGCCTCCTGAGTGGCTGAGATTACAGGTGCGCACCACCATGCCTGGCTAATTTTTGTATTTTTAGTAGAGACGGGGTTTCACCATGTTGGCCAGACTGGTCTCGAACTCCTGACCTCAAGTGATCCACCCGCCTCAGCCTCCCAAAGTGCTGGGACTACAGGCCATGCCTGGCCAGCAAGGGTTTTTTTTAAGTGCCTGCTTTGTGTCCAGGAAGGTGGCTGACTTGGGATGAGGAGGGGAGATGGTGGAAAACCCTGCCTTGAGGGCGTGACAGTCTAGCCCGGTGGACACAACCAAAAGCTGAATTATGTGTCTCAGACCCCAAGTGGTCAGGAAGCAAAGAGAAGGGGCAGCTCAATTTGGATGGAATAGAGAGGGTGACAGGGTGGCCTTCCTAGCTGGAGAGGGGTTTGAGAGGAAGCCGGAAGTGTGGATGACTGACCAGGCTAGCCAGGAAGGGGAACCATGCCAGGAAGAGACAAAGGTAGGAACAAGGGCACATAAGCTACTGTGAGTGAATATTTGGGAGTCAACACGGAGAGATGGGCTTCACTCAAGATTCTGAAATAAACGAGTGAGAAAAAGACATAAAGGTGTCAGCTGGTGGAGGGTTTTGATTGCCAGGCTAAAAGGCTTATACTAGACCTGGTGGGAAATAATAATGATGACTATGATCATTATTATAGCTAAAACTGATCTGGTGTTTACTGGCCTAAGCCATACTTCTAGGCACTTCTCTAAGCACATTACAAGTATTAACTCCTTTATGAGAGGGTCAAGTGACATGAAGGAACCGAGTAACCGTCAGGAACAGAGCAATGAAGGGCATTTTTGCAATTAATGGAACTACGGTAGATATATTCTTTGATGATAAGCAGGAAGGTCCTCTCATGGTGGTCCTGAGCTCTCCCCTCCACCCTGGGGACTTATAAGCAAGGGTGCCTCAGGGTCATTTACCATCAAGTTCTAGTTTCTTCCTCTCCACCTCTTTCTTGTACTCCTCCAACTCCTGGTCAGTGAGTTGGCTGAAGGGGTTGGGCACCGTCTCCTCTGAATCATCTTTGGTATCCTCGTCGCCCTTGGACATCAGCTGGCTCTCTGTAGACTGAAAGTTAACCACAGAGGGTGTGTCGCTCTCTGAACGCCGCAGTTGGGGCGCAGGCCCCAGCTTCCTTTTAGATTCATGTGGCTGCAAGCGGTCTTGCTAGGGACAGCATGGCATGCAGCTCCTTGGAAACGGCTCAGGGCCTCAGGGTAGGGGTTGTTCATTCCTCCCCATTGCTACCTCACCCCTAGACCCAGATTTTTGCAACTGGCTGGATGAATATAGGGGGTCCACAGTCTGCCCCTGAAATAAAATCAAAGGATGCTCCCAAGCAGAAGGAAGACACACCTTTATTGCAATCCCTTCTATGGACACTTCCAAGCCATCACTATGCAAATACAGTTGGTGGCCCAAAGGCAGTCAGCCAAAGCCCAGCAAGCATAGCATTGGCTCAAGCAAGCTTCATGCCAGCCATTCCCCACCACTGCCCTCCCCGCCCGCCCCCACAGCAGTGCAAGCCACAACACACAGCATTAAGTTATATGCACAACACACAGCAGCTTCAGTGCTCTCAGTCCAAACTGTTAGTCCTGTTTCGCACACAGTCGTAAGTGACAAAGGGGCCAAGGTTCCTGAGTCTCAGATCTTCAACCTGCCTGTACCGCAGGTCCCTGCAGGGATAGTGGCAAAATCACTGGGTTTTGCCACTTCTGTGGAGCCCCTGGCTCCAAGGAGCTGACCAGCCGGCCCTTGCATAAGCTTCAGGAATTCTTTGACCCCTCCAGCCCAAGATAGGGACTAAAATTCAGACTCCACAGCCCTTTTTCCTAATTCGGCATCCTCATCTTGGCCTTTGAGGACGCAGCACTCTGAAGCTGAGGAGCAAAGAGAGTGAAGCCAAAGGGAGGTGAGCCTGGAGCCTGCCAGTCCTCCCTGCCCTGGCCCACCAGGTCTTCTGGCCCCTGGGCCCCTTCCAAAAGGGAGGCCACAGCAGGCCTAATGTAGGGAATCACGGAGTCAACCGAGAATCCAAGACCAAAAACCCAAGAAGAGGGACTCTGAGAAGAGCACTTGGTATACATGGCAGGGGAGATTTTTGTTTGTTTTTTAAGTTTTGCTTATTGTACTAAACTCTCACCTCCCCCCAGAACATGGCTATTTCTATCCTTGACCCTACGGGATGTTCAGTGTTCCCCATCTTGGCTGAGTTGGGGTTGAGGGGAGGAAGGTGTGATGATGCAACTTTCGCACTTCTCCTGCCAACGGGCACCCACCCTGTGGGCTGCAGTCTTGATCTGAAATCACTGCATCACCACAATTTGCCCTGTAGAGAGGAACATTTCCTGTATTTCCCCGAGTTTTACTGCTAAGGAAAATGTCATGTCCATTGCTACCTTGCAAGGAGCAGCGGTGATTTCAAACACATGTCAGAATTCTGAACTTCACCCATTTTGCTAAGCACTAGACAAAACACTGTTCTATCTCAAGCACAAAAACAATGACAATACTTTCTAACTCAATGTGGGTTTGTGTGGGCAATCTTGTCCCTTCCCATCCTATAGGAGCATAGGTCTTGTCTTCATGCCCCCTCTCTATGGGTACATGATCATTTTCCCAGAGCTCTGGCTGGATGACATCATACCAGGCACAGAGGTCAGAGACACTCAGGGCTGGGCACACCTGGGAGTCTCCAGCCCCAAGCCTGTGAGTCCCCACTTGATGGGGTAGTAAGGGAGGACAGAGTGGAGTTCCATGGCAGGAGGTACGGAAGCTGGCCGCATCACTCCTGTGGGCAGGCTGGGCTGCTGTTCCCCTGCCCAGTGCCCACCAGGGCCATCAGACATTGTCCTCCCTGGTCCTCACAGCACCCCTGTGAGGTGGGCCTCCATTCTGCAGCAAGAGCACCAGCACCCAAGATCACAGGGGAAGGTGGGTATGAGGACTCAAGGGTCCTGCAGCCCAGCCCCAGGCACAGAAGACCCCGAAGGCAAACATGTTTCCCCGCCAGTCAGGGGCAGCCTCTGCTGTACCGGGCTTCGGCTCTTCTCGGCAATGACACTCGCCAGGAGCTGGGACTGAGGTCCCGCTGACTTCACATCTTGTCGGTTTTGTTCTCGAATCTGTGTGGAAAGGGGAGAGGGAGAGTGAGCTGGCTGTTCGGGATCAGCGTGGAGTTTGGGAGGGGGCATACTGGTGTGCCTGGGGTCTGGAAAGGTCCTCCAGCGGTGTGAGAGCCTGTCTTCTATCATAATGCAATCCTTGCAGTCTAAGGGGGGCCTCCAAGTCTGTTCCAGGGTGAATTAGCAATTTATGTAAAGCACCAGATTTTCATGAAACCAGAAGGAGCTGTAAACTATGAAAAGTAAAATGAGGCATAGCTGATCCTAAGAAGCCCATGAGGAATTTGTTTTAAATACAGATTCTAGGCACCCACCCCCTCCCACCATTGAATCTGAATGTCTGGGGAGAGGGGAGAGGGAAGGAGGGTGGTAGAGGAGGGTGACCCAGGAATCTAAACTTTCAACAAGTGCTGTAGGGTATCCAGGCCCACACACTGCAACACTATCCTGTGAGTGATCTGACCTGTTAGAGGTGCCTGCTACAACTGCAGTTTTAAAGTAATGTTAAAAATATACTCAAGTGAACTGTCAGGCAAAGGTCCGGAAACAAACACAGTGATCTTGAAATATTGCAAATAAACCAAAAGGAAAATGGTATAAAATTCATTAAAACTCAGTTTGTGGGCAGGCCTTTCAGACACAGCGGATGTGTAAACCAAGCCCCGCTCTAGGTAAAGGGTTACAGGACCACATGAGTACGGCGCTTAGCACGACACCTGGGCCATGGTCAGTCAATGGTAGTTTCCCTCTCCTGTGAGGCATGTGAGATTGTGAGACGTCAGCAAGTCAGGCACATCCTGGGAACTCAGCTCCCGTTTGCGGGACTTGAGACCCCCAATGTGGGAGAAGAAAGAGTGGGATAAACGGCCTCCACTTACCTTGTTCCTCATCTCCAGCACTTCCTGGGGGTCGGTATAGAGAGGCACAAATTGGTTTGGGTTTTCGATGCGAATCGGCATGCCACTGCTGGATTTCTCCACCTCGTCAGCCTTCATCCACTGTACAAACACAAGGCCATGGGGCTGAGGTGAGGGAACAGGCCCATGCATCCTCCCTGGTGGTCTACCCATGAGATATGGGCCCAACGGCCTGCATGGAAGGTCAGCAAGCCTACTCATAGACACTCTCTCTTCTTCGGCATCTTTGATGTCTGTCTCCAGGAGCAGAGAAGGGCAACAGATGACCCAGTTACCAATGAAGGCCCTCAGGCCAAAGGTCGGCTATAAAGAATGTCCAAGAGTCGGGGTCAGAACCTTGGGAAACAGCTTTGACACACAGGCAACCATTTGGGCTTCAGTATTAGGTAACTTGATTTGAGTTTGGAGAGCTTCATATTGTTTGTTTGTTTGTTTGTTTTTTGAGACGGAGTCTCCCTCTGTTGCCCAGGCTGGAGTGCAGTGGCGCGATCTCGGCTCACTGCAAGCTCCGCCTCCCAGGTTCACGTCATTCTCCTGCCTCAGCCTCCTGAGTAGCTAGGACTACAGGTGCCCACCACCACGCCCGGCTAATTTTTTTGTATTTTTAGTAGAGATGGGGTTTCACCGTGTTAGCCAGGATGGTCTCGATCTCCTGACCTCGTGATCTGCCTGCCTCAGCCTCCCAAAGTACTGGGATTACAGGCATGAGCCACCGTGGAGAGCTTCATATTGTTTTATGAAGAGCTATTCTGTTTGGCTATTGGCTACTTTTATGTTAAAGAGAAATTGAGAGCCTGTGGGTGGGGAGAGGGAGAGAAAAGGTAACTTCATAGAAGTGGCTGTACAGCCCGCCTCCTGGACTTGCATCAGATCTGAAGTCCCAATGTTAAATGCTCCTCCCTTGAATTTCCCAGAAGCCCCCTGTGGATGTGGGAGAAAGAAACACAAACCAACTGGTTCTGCGTCATGTGCCTGGCCCAACTGCCTTCTGGAGAAATCTGCTCCTTAGATCCAAAAACTCAGGCAGAGGTCAAGGAGGAAGCGGTCAGGGGCTCAGTGGGCCTGAGCAGCTGCTCCCAGAGGCCAAATAGGAAGCCCAAAGAGAATGCTACTGACCTGGGGCAGGAGAGGTTTGTTCTGTTCCCGTTTTAAAGCTGCTTCATCCTGCAAATGCAGCCTGCCCCTCTCTGCCCGGGGCTGTCCTGGGCTCCCCCTTACCGTGGTCTTGGGTCGGGGGCTGCCCATGCTCCTCTGGACCTCATCAGCCACGTTGACCCGCAGGTAGGTGTTGGGCGTGTTGAGCCAGCGGGTCTTCTCCTTCTGCTGCTTCTGGGCATGCTGTCGCAGGGCGGGCACTGGGGCACCATCCTCCTCAAACACGAAGGCTGTGACCGTGGCTGGAATCTCCACCTCACTTTTGTGTTTGGTTTTCTCTTGAACAAAGGGGTGGCGGTACGTGTAGCCCGTTCTGTAGCCCTAAAAAGGACAAAAACAGAACCACTTATGGGGTGAGAAAAAAGGCCTGTACATGCACATACACGCACACACACCTTTCCTTCCATCTGCTTAAAGGACTCTTCATGTAAACCCAAATCTCCATTAAACAATCTAGGCTTTCCACTCTTCTGGTATATTTCAGAACTGTTCCCTCTTCCTGGTCCCCTAACCCCTCTCTTTCTCTGCCCCAACAAGTCCTCTGATCTGGGCTGAGAAAATCCCTAGACCTTTGTGGACCAGACAGACAGAGCTCCTCATCCAAATGGAGCCATAGATTTCCTCTGGTCCAGTGGCTCCCAGCCCTGGCCGCACACTGGAATCACTGGGGGAGCTTCACACAAACACTGACGCCTGGGCCCTGAGGCAGAGTTGCCCATTGAATCAGATCACGGCGTGGCCTGGGCTACAGGATCTTTAAAAACTTCCCAGCTGATTTACCAGTCACCCCTCCTTTCCTTGACTCTGAAGCTTCTTAACAATTTCCTTCTAAGAACCCTGAAAGCAGACTCAAGAACATTCCTGTCTCCTAAGCAAGGCCACGTCCCTCAAAGCTGGAGCTGACTGCTTCTTGGAGAGAACAAACATTCTGGAATCCTGGCAGCTGTTGGAGCAATATTCAACTCTCCTTGTCTTCTTTTATTTTTAAATTAAAATGGCATTAAGGTATCTTTCTGATTATAAAGGAAACACAGATCCATGTAGAAAAATTAAGCGAAATAAAGAAATAAGGAAAAAACTGAATTTTATGCAAACTCCCACTCCAGAGACAACCACTAAAAACCTTTCCAGTCTTATCTCTATGCATACGCATGTGTGTCCATGTATGTTTGATACTAGTAAAATTATATTTCCAATTACATATAATGGCTACTTAACTATTTTCCTTTGTAAATTGTTTATGTTCTCAGCCCATTTTTCTTTTTTTTTTTTTTTTTGGTTGAGATGGAGTCTCACTCTGTCGCCCAGACTGGAGTGCAGTGGCCGGATCTTGGCTCACTGCAAGCTCTGCCTCCCGGGTTTATGCCATTCTCCTGCCTCAGCCTCCCAAGTAGCTGGGACTACAGGTGCCCGCCACCTCGCCCGGCTAGTTTTTTTGTATTTTTTTTCAGTGGAGACGGGGTTTCACCGTGTTAGTCAGGATGGTCTCCATCTCCTGACCTCGTGATCCGCCCGTCTCGGCCTCCCAAAGTGCTGGGATGACAGGCTTGAGCCACTGTGCCCGGCCTCAGCCCATTTTTCTATTGATGTTTCTCTTTTTCACATTGATTTGTAAGCTCTGTAAATTAAGAATATTAATTTTTTCACTATCATAGATGGTGAAAATATTTGCCTCCATACTTTGTCTTTTACCTTGTTTATGGCGGGGGAGTGGTTTATAGAAATGCACATTTTGAATTGTTTAATATCGTATCTATCAATATTTGTCATGATTGCAGACTTTTCTGCCGTGCTTGATCGGTCTTCCCTAACACAAGGGTATCAAAAACATAAATCTATGTTTTTTAATACCCCTATGAGTTCACTTTTTATGTTTACCATTTTGATAAACCAGGAATTTATCTTGTTGAAATAAATGAAGTAGCAATCTGCCTCAGTTTTCTTTCCCAGATGGCAAGTAGTCTATCTTTCCCCCACTGATTTATAAAGTGCCTGTTTTTCCTGTGTTAAATTCTCATATATTTTGGATCTATTTCTGGATTCTCTAAGCTGTTGCGTTGTTTTGCACGTCCATTCTGCTAGTGCCATGCCATTTAGTTGCTAAAGTTTTATCACACTTTGTCATGGTGGAATTAGTATTCCTAATTACTTTTATTTTTGTAACATTGTCCTAGCCATCCTGAATTTCACATGGAAGGGCATTTTGTCAAGTCCTTGTATCTTCCCTCATTTTTGAAAGAAATCCATTGAGTTTACTGATTAATTTTGGGGAAGTAACGTCTTTACCCTATTGAAGCTTTCTAACCAAGAATAAATTATAGCTCTTCACTGACTTCGGGTTTTCTCTGATGTCTATTAATAAAGTTTTATGGTTTTAAAAAATGGATTCTGCTTTTTAATATTTTATGATTGTACTCCATTTGCCAATAGGATTATTTTCTCCCATTATTACATTTTCAAAGTAGTTAATGTTAAGACACAAAAACTTCTGATTTTTGTATATATTTGCATAATTGACCACCTTAAGCTGAAATCACCTTTGCAAAATTATGACAGTAAGATAAGTAATATATGACACGGCTGACTCTGTCTTGCTTCTAGCCTCACAAGCTGGCTGGTTTTGCTCATTCCTGGATATGAGCCAAGCCAACTTCAGGAGAAATTTAGTTTATAGTGTAAACGATGACAGCCCTTCCCAAAAACTAAATTGCCCTTGTAAAACTAATGAAAGACCACCAAGTTAGGAAGAGGAAAGGGGCCTGAATTTTCTAAGATGTAGGCATAGTTAAATAATTACCAGCCATTATTCCAGAGGTCACATGATTTACAACTTCCCCAGTTACTCCTGTAAATAATATCACTATTGTAGAACCTAAGATTGGCCTTTGGAGATATCTTTTCAGGCTTTTGCATTTCTGACAACTGGGACTCGGTCAGTCCTGTGGCCCCACCCATAGGCAGACTCAGTGCACAAGCACCATATTCCACACTCCTATAACTGTATCCCCAACCAATCAGCAATACCCATACCTTAGCCCTCTACCCACTAAACTATCTTTGAATCTTCCTGGCACAGTGGCTCACACCTGTAATTTCAGCACCTTGGGAGGCTGAGACAGGTGGGTCACTTGAGCCCAAGAGTTTAAGACCAGGAATCTTTGAAAAACCCCCTTTGAAAAATCCCTAACCTCTGAGGCTTCAGTGAGATTGATTTGAGTCTATCTCCTGCATGGTGTGGCCAGGCTCGCATCAGTTAAACTCTTTCTTTACTGTAATGCCATGGTCTCTGTGAAATGATTTTGCTTGTGTAATGGGCAAGAAGAACCCATCAGGTGGTTATAAAAGTATTCTCATTATTTCTAATATTTTTTTCAGTTGATTTTTTTTTGGACTTTATAGGCATGTAACCACATTATCTGTAAATAATAATTTCCTTTCCTTTAAAAGATTTATACCTCTTTTTTTTTTTTTTTTTTTTTTGAGACGGAGTCTCGCTCTGCTGCCCAGGCTGGAGTGCAGTGGTGCGATTTCAGCTCACTGCAAGCTCTGCCTCCCGGGTTCACGCCATTATCCTGCCTCAGCCTCCCTAGTAGCTGGGACTACAGGTGCCCACCACCACGCCTGGCTAATTTTTTGTATTTTTAGTAGAGACAGGGTTTCACCATGTTAGCCAGGATGGTCTTGATCTCCTGACCTCGTGATCCACCCGCCTCAGCCTCCCAAAGTGCTGGGATTACAGGCGTGAAAATATTTATACCTCTTATGCTTCATTGCCTTGGATTGAATTCCAGTATTATTCTAGAATAATATTAAATAATAGTGCTATGACCAAGAATAATTGTTTTGTTTAAAAGTTTAATAGGCACATGCCACCATGCCTGGCTATGTTTTGTATTTTTTGTAGAGACAGAGTCTTGCTATGTTGCCCAGGCTGGTCTTGAACTCCTGGGCTCAAGTGATCCACCTGTCTCGGCCTCCCAAGGTGCTGAGATTACAGAAGTGAGCCACCATACTGGACAGATCAAAAGTTTTTATCCTTTGATGCTTCAATATCATGAAATACATTTAAAAGATTTATAGATTGATATTATTAAGCCATCACTGAATTCTAAGAATGAGCTACCAGTTATTGTATATTATTATTCTACTATTAGGCTTGATACCATTTACTAGTTTTCATGCAGCATTTTTCATCAACGTTCAAAGAAAAATTGGTCTAATTATGTTACAATTATTATGGCTTAGTATTCTTTTTTCACTCCTCTCTGAAATAGTTTAAATAACAGAATTATCTGTGTCTTAAACGTTGGAAAGAATTCTTGTATGAAACCATCTAGTCATGGTGCTTTCTTTAGGCAGAGATTACTCAGCATACAAATGTTAATGGGAGTTGTATTTTCACTGTGGATTGTACCTTTCATTATTATAAAGTGGCCCTCATGGTCAGCCTAGTAACAAAGTAGAGATGATTTGGAGGAACCGAAGGCAGGGAGAAATGTATTCATTATTGCAATAACCTTGACATGATAAAGAAGGCCCAAGATGGTAGCAGTGAGGATGAGAAAAATGAATCAGACGGAACATTATAAACAGAGTTCATCTTTCACTTCTCTGAGCAATCTAAGAAGTTATAGCCTCTTATGCAATTAGCTCCTCATTGCATATGCTTTCCTCTTGTTCCTGAATTGTCACCTGTTTATATCCCATATTTCAGCTAAATTGTTAGCCCTTAGAAGACGAAAGTATGTCTTAAAATTTTTTTTGTATCCTTTGAAGAGCCAGCCCACTCCTAGACACAGGCTAGTTTAATTCGTTACATGATTGATTAGTTCATTTATTCACTCCAATAGGATATTGTTACAAAGGTGCTGCCTAGGATTAAGAAAATTAGTAGTATTATGTGTTTTCTGCATTAAAAGTCATGAAATGGACAGAAAGACAAAATTAACTATATAAAAGATATGAGCAAAGCCCCAGTATAAGATAGGCTCTGTGTCCTGGTTTTTACTGGACTATGACCTTTTTTGTTTTTTGAGATGGAGTCTCACTCTGTCACCCGGACTAGAGTGCAGTGGCACAATCTCAGCTCACTGCAACCTTCACCTCCCGGGTTCAAGCAATTCTCCTGCCTCAGCCTCCCGAGCAGCTGGGACTACAGGTGTGTGCCACCAAGCCCAGCTAATTTTTTGTTTTTTTGTTTTTTTGTTTTTTTCTTTAGTAGAGCCGGGGTTTCACTGCATTAGTCAGGCTGGTCTCAATCTCCTGACCTCGTGATCTGCCTGCCTCGGCCTCCCAAAGTGCTGGGATTACAGGTGTGAGCCACTGCGCCCGGCCTAGACTACAACTTTTCATAGAGGACTCTGCAGATATGACAACATCCACAGCACTTAGTTGGTGGTGGCAAAGTCCACAGTTTACAAAAATTCAACTACTATTAGAATAACCACACATTCTAAATCAAATTTCCCGTCAACAAGGCTTCAACAACCTAACTGTGATGCTGGCCGTTCTTGTGCCCACCCGATGCCTTGTAATTCCTGGTTCCAGGGGACTAAGCCTCAATGGACTGGTCTGGAAGGGCAATGTCAGCAGACTCACCAGGTTGTCCAGCATCCTCATGAGGGCCTCAAACTCGTGCTCCCCCAGCCGGCTCTTCTGCATAGGCCCAAAGGTGCTCCCGGCCCACTGCACAGAGCCCACCTCATGGGGCCGGTGCTTCTCCTGTTCCAGGAGGATGAGGTTCTCCACTCCCCCGGCACTGGACAGAGCCGACACCTGTAGCAAAGAGCAGAGAGCCCTCAGCCCATGTGCACACGAGTACCCTGCACTTATGTATGCTCCTATATGTGATGAGAGAGTGGGGAGTCACAGAGGAGAACTTAGAGGCCAAACTGAGAAAGAGCCACCCACACTTGATAGGCATGCACCCATTTCCAAGAAAAGAGCTATTAGTTTATTTCCTGATGCCAGTTCTTAGAGATTATAAAGAAGGAAATAGCAAGCGTTAAACCTTAAGACTCAAACAAAACAGAGGACTTAAAGTTACCTGGGATACAGATTAACCTAGAATTGTGATTATATCTAGGGAGGGAGGGAAGATGAGACTGGAAAGGACTTCAAAGGGGACTTCAGTTCTTGTTTGTAATATTTTGTTTCTTCAAGATTTGAAGCCAGAGGTTATGAATATGTTTGATCTGAGTGGTAAGTATGGGTGTCTATTATGTTAGTCTCTGCATTTTTCTGTATGTTTGAAATATCTCCAATGTTTTTTATTTTTATTTTGAGACAGGGTCTCTGTTGCCCAGGCTGGAGGGTAGTGTCACAATCTCAGCTCACTGCAGCCTTAACCTCCCAGGCTTAAGCTATCCTCTCACCTCAGCCTCCTGAGTAGCTGGGACTACAGATGTACACCACCACACCCAGCTAATTTTTGTATTTTTAGTAGAGATGGGGTCTTGCCCTGTTGCCCAGGCTGGTCTCGAACCCCTGGGCTCAAGCAATCTACCTGCCTTGGCCTCCCAATGTGCTGAGATTACAGGCATGAACCACCGTGGCTGACCTCTCCTATATTTTTTTAAAAGTCACCTGAAAGAAATAGGCTGGCTCCCAAGCCAATGAAATTTATTTGTAACCTCATGGGATGAATTCACAGGTCCAAAGGAAGAATACATTCTCCACAATGGGGTTAGTCAGTCAAGGAAGCCCAGAAAAAGGAGACAGATAAAATGCCTACAGCCAAGCACTGTGCAGGGGTGAGAGTTCTCACTCATGGACTTAGATTGTCTGTCCCATTTTCAAGGCTACATGGGGAGGGCAATGCAAGTGGTTGTAGGCAATGGACTCTGAGTATTAGGATAAGAGGTGTGTGTATACAGTAGGCAATTTTAGAATGATCCTAAAAAACACTCATTAATCTAACAAATCCTCTTATTTTTTTAATTCCATGCTCATCTAATGGTACATTCTATTTACCCTCATGTATCCACTACTCAGATATAATTGGTTAGGGTCTGGCTTCCTGGATGATAAATCCAGCTACATAAAGGGACAGTGGCTTGTGAATATTCCAGGTGGTGAGACAGGTGTTTTGCACTGCACATTATTATGTTAGCATTCCGAATAAGATATGATATCCCGTGTTAGCCTGCTTGTTATGGGAAACTGCTTTAATTACACAAACTTTCAGTACTTTTATGACAGTTACTTTTTACTGGAAATGAAAAAATCCAGTTTAACCTGCTGACAAATACAGGTCTATGAACCCAAGAGGATCAGGGACAGACCTTAGAGTGTGTTAAATTCATCATTTAACAAATGCCCCTGTGCTACTTCTCTGAGGTCAGCCAGGCAGCCCTCCTAGGTGACCCCTGTCACCCTGTGAAGAGAAGGAAGCAAGAATATTATCTACGCCCTTCTCATCCAAGCCATGCGTCTAGCGGAGGACAGACAGACCTCTCCCACTGCCCCTCACAGCCCTGGTGAGGCAGCGCTTCTCCAGGTAATGTTTAAGGGCACAGACCTAGGCACCAGGCTGCCTGGGTTTGAATCCTGGCTCTGCCACTTACCAACTATGTGACTTTTAGCAGCTATTTACCATCTGTGTGCCTCAGTTTCCTCTAAAATGAAAATAGCAGTACCTACCTCGTGAGAAGTCTTTAAGGTAATAGATCTAAAGCACTTAGTGTAGCACCTGGTACATATGGGGTGCTGTATAAATGTTCTGATGAATGAATTTTGAGACGTGCTATTCCCTGGGGACCCATACTTAACGGAGAAGAAGAGAGGGAGAGACTGCCCACAACCTTGTAAGAGCTGCCTCCTCCCACCTCCCTCTTCCTCCCCCGGTTTCCATGGTGATGGGTAGCAGATGGAGAAGAACTGCCTGAGCTTCTTCCCATCTGCCTGTCGGCAGAGCAGGGAGCTGCCATTCTCAGTGGGGGATGACCCAGTTTCCCGGAACCCCAAATTGATGGGGAGCAGAGAGAACACCATCCCCAGGAGAAATAAATAGGCTCTCAGCCTTGAACTGCTAACATGACCATAGCCACGTTCGCTTGTTTGCCAAGGTCACCAAGGGAGAAAACTTGGCCCACAATGGAAACAGAGCTTCAGTGCTGGCCGCTTCACCCAAAAATGACCTGGCCAGGGCTGTGCTCCCAGCGGCACCTGCAGTCGCTGTTACCTAGGCTCTTCATGCCCTGATCCGCCCATGCCTCCTCTAGGTTTTCCTGCTTTTTTCTTCCACATCTTCCAGCTCTATTCCCGCCTCTAGAAGCCTCTCTGCTCTACCAGCTGGGAGGAAAAAAAAGGTCACTGGAGCTTTCCCAGGGTTATCTGTCTGCATTGCCTGAGGTCCTGTAACAAGGTCTCAGCAAACCAGTCCTGAAAAGAAAGTGACAGCAACTGGGGGAGTGGGGCTGTGAGGTACAGAAGCCCGCAGTTCTGCCCTTTACACTGTCCAGAAACTGTTTCTGGGGACCTGCACCCTGGGAGAGGCGTACTTTACCATGTGGGGCGGTGCGACACGTGGGCATCCCTCTCCATTCATTTTTAGGGCTGAGCTGTCTTTGCAGAGATGATGTTTTTACAGGAGATATTTTCTTATTGAAGACTCTTCTCCCGAAGGAAGATAGGGAGCTCTTAAGAGTTCAGATGTGGGAAAGGGAGAGTAGCTTCCCTGTATCCCAGAGGCTCCACCAGATTCTTCCACCAGTCAGTGGTCAGAGCTCAGGGCCAGAATCTTTGGTTGGGCAGCAGGGGGGGCACCACATCACATCAGAAAGGCACCAGCTGGGTCTGTGTCCACCTGCTCCTATTCTGACCACTGCCTCTAACACTTCCTCATCATTATCTTCACAGCTGTCCTCACCACATATCCTCTAAAAATGACTGAAAAGGTCCCACTGCAGAGCCTCCACCAGTGACGTTTCCAGGCAGATCTCAATCTCCCCAGAGTACCTCCAAGAGAAAGACCTCTTCCTGTGGGTGGTGCTCTGCCTAGGCCGGCCAGGAGAGGGCGGACAGGACACCAAGGGGTTGGGCAAAGAGCTGACTCATCCAGGAGCAACGGGCCTCTATATGTCAGTTGAGTCCTAAAAATATCATCAGCAACACCCCTCTTTGCGTCCTCACAGCAACTCGCTGGGCCCCACGTCTACAGTTGAGGAGACAGAGGCTCAAGCAAGGCAAGTCCTCTATCCAAGGGCACACAGCCCAGAGTGGGGAGAATGGAGCCCGGTCAGCCTGGTCTGGTTAATAAGGTCTTTTCAGGGTTGTGCAAGGCCCCCTACCTGCTCCTGACCAAATTGCCACATTGAAAAGTGTGTGGTTGGCTTATCCAACACCACCTTGTTGTCTATACAACTACAGGTTTGTGGCCGGGCGTGGTGGCTCACGCCTGTAATCCCAGCACTTTGGGAGGCCGAGGCAGGTGGATCACGAGGTCAGGAGATCAAGACCATCCTGGTTAACACGGTGAAACCCCGTCTCTACTAAAAATACAAAAAATTAGCCGGGCCTGGTGGCAGATGCCTGTAGTCCCAGCTACTAGGGAGGCTGAGGCAGGAGAACGGCGTGAACCCGGGAGGTGGAGCTTGTAGTGAGCCAAGATAGTGCCACTGCACTCCAGCCTGCGTGACAGAGCGAAACTACGTCTCAAAAACAAAAACAAAAACAAAAAAAACAAAAACAAAAAACAACTACAGGTTTGTCTGTTTTCCTACTGCTTCTCCACCAACTCCTCTAGGGGGTTCCCTGATCACTGACACGCCTGTCATCTCCATCCCTTCCCAGTTAGGGATTCCATGACAGCTTCCTGGACATCATTTGGGGTTGCCCTGGCTGTTAAGGCTGCCACATCAACACTCCGATTGGCCTGCTTTCCGCTTCTGTTTCTGGACTTGACCATGTTCCTGGCCTTTGCGAACCAACCCCCTCCCCTCAAAAAAAAAACCAAAACCTATCTGTGTGTCCGTTGGGCATAGGTGCAAACAGGCTATACCCCACGTAACATATGAGCATGGTAAAAAATTTCTATGCCTTATTACAGTTTCTCCCACTGTCCAGTTGATGAGCCCAGGCAGCTCCCCAGACTGGGCACTGACTCCCAAGAAGTGGGTATTTATTGGTTGTTGGACAATGCTGATACATTTTTCAAAGCCACAGAACTAATCCTAAGTGTGAAACTTCAGGATAAGGTGGTGCCAAGGCAGAGAAATAGGGCAAGGCCTTTAGAAGGCTGGCATCAAAAGACTCCCTGAATCACAGCCAACAGGGTCACCACATATGCCCACAGGCCCCTGTCAGAGCTCACTCCTGGGCCCACTTCCCAGGAGAATGTGCTCACCTGTATCTCACATGCAGCCTGCAGGTGAAAGATCTTGTAAAACGCTTCCTCTACAGTGTCACCCAGAGCAACCACTCCATGGTTTCTTAGCACCAGGATCTGTAGAGGAATTAACAGTCAATTAAAACCTTAAGTCTTCTAAACTTGAGTTAAGAGGGAGAGGTTTTTCATTTTATTTAGATCAACTTCCACAACCAATCCCAGGGCCCCTTCTCCCAACTCCTTGTTTATGTTCTCTAATCAAATACCCGAAAGCTACCCAATATGGGATTTTAACTCAAAGCATCTACCCTGAGAAACTGAAAAGGCATTTTAAAACTGGGACTAAATAGCTTGATCAATTTCTTTAGGCAAAACCTGGGTTTTTAGGCATTTTAAAAATTGAAACTGAAAAGGCATTTTAAAACAGACTAAATAGCTTGGTCATTTCTTTAGGCAATGCTTGGGTTTTTAGGCCTTAGAAAGCTTAGAAGTTTGAAAAACTGGTGTGCGTATTAACGTGAATAAAATTATTTGTTGTCCAATACAAAGTTCCCACCTCAAAAGCCATCTCTTGCTCCTGTGACTTAGTCGATGTGGGAGTCAAAGCCCCAGGGGGCAGTTCTCTGAGCGGTGGCCCTGCAGAAATAGGTGAGCCACATCACCGCTCTGGGCCTTAGGTTTCTGCACCATAAACTCAATGAGGCCCTGTCAGCTCTGAGATCTCACAGCTCTAGAAAGAGGCCACAGTGACCTTCTAATCTAACTCATGGGTTTTACAGAGAAGAAAATAAAAGCCTGAAAAGACTAAAAGTCTCCAGCGGGTGTGGTGGGTCACACCTGTAATCCTAGCACTTTGGGAGGCTAAGGTGGGCGGATCACTTGAGGTCAGGAGTTCGAGACCAGCCTGGCCAACATGGTGAAACCCCATCTCTACTAAAAATACAAAAACCTAAAAATTAGCTGGGTGTGATGATGCCTGCCTGTAGTTCCAGCTACTCAGGAAGGTGAGGTGGGAGGATCACTTGAACCTGGGAGGTGGAGGCTGCAGTGAGCCAAGATCGCACCATTTGCACCCTAGTCAGTGACAGAGCAAAACTCCATCTCAAAAAAAAAAAAAAAAAAAAAAACAACTGAAAGTCTCTTAGCTAATTAGGGGAAGCATCTGAACTAGAAGCCAGGGGTTCTCACTATTAGTGCAATGTTTTAGACTCAGTCAGGGAAAGGTAGGTAAAAGTCGGGGAACCCAAACTGAATTTGTACCAAGAGCACAACTCCCTAAAGTCCAACTGCGTCTTCCCTGCCAGAAACTTTTCTTCATTGGTTTTACTCTCAAGAACTCTCTGGAATGAGATGACACCAGCCTGGGAGCTGGGACACAGATCCATGTGTCAGATCTGCCTCCAGGCAGAGCCTGGGCTGAAGTCTCGTGGCTCTCAATATCACATCCTCTCTTGTTGAAAACAGCTGGTATTTTTTCCTCTGAAGTGCCAGAGACACAGAAAGAGACGATGACTGTGGCCCACAAAAAGTACTACAAACAATGAATACCCCATCTCTCAAATTCTTGTAGCACTTCGTAGATGTGAACATTTCATCCCTCTCCCCACACTCTAAATAACGCTCTGGAGGACGTCAGAAGACAGAGGCGGGATGCCTCACTGTGTTAGAGAAGACAGGGACTCCTGGGAAATGACTCGGGCAGTGCATTCCTTGCCAGGACAGTGGCAAAGCACCCATCAACCCAGACTAGCTCCATGGCTGTGCCATACTGAGCTAACCACCCCCAATTATGTGCTGTTATAAAACTGGGCTCAAGAGTTCAGTCAAGCAACAATAAGATTCCATTTTTCTCTTGCAAGTTGGTGGAAAAATAAAGGCAACAACACTCAAGTTTGGGGAGACTGCAGGGAAGTGGCACTCTCATATCCTAGACATGGGGTGGGAGAGTGAACAAACCATGTGAGGCAATTTGGCGACATGAAGTAAGAGTTCTAGCCCGTGCAGCCCTAGGAACTTGTCCTAAGAAACTCATCCCAAGCTCACACAAAGATTTAGCTGAGAGGATTTTCATCAATGTGTTGTTTTTATAAAGAAAAAACTCAGAAAGAAAAAAACCTTTTTTTTTTTTTTTTTTTTTTTTAGACAGGGTCTAACTCTGTTGCCAAGGCTGGAGTATAGCAGTGTGATCACAGCTCACTGCAGCCTTCACCTTCTGGGGTCAATCAATCCTCCCACCTCAGCCTCCTAAGTAGCTGGGACCACAGGTGCATACCACAAAGCCTCACTCATTTTTGTATTTTTTGTTGAGACAGGGTTTGGCCATGTTGCACAGGCTTGTCTTGAACTCCTAGGCTCAGGTGATCCACCCGCCTTGGCCTCCCAAAGTGTTGGGATTACAGGTGTGAGCCCTGCACCTAGCTGGAAAATACCTTCTAATGTTCAACCACAGAAGAGTATTCAGGTAAAGTATAGCACAACTATTCACATAATGAAGTCTGTGAGTAGTTGTACTATAATTTAATTAAATTTAATAATTTAAAATGGTGTTAGAGAAAATATTTAATAACATACCCAGGTAATTACTATATATTGCTGAGGGAAAAACAACTTATTTTATGATCCTAGTTTTGCAAATATAAATTTGAATATATTTGGGGTGCACAGCAAAATCTCAGGGTAGTGGGATAGGGAGATCTTTCTTTTTTTCCCCCCTCTTCCTCCCTTATCGTCCAATGAACACATGTCACTTTTGTGATGATGGCTTTTGATAATGCCACTCCAGATTATTGTCCCAGAAGAGCTAAGCTAACCTTGCAGGTGGGTCCAAGGCACTTCTGCAGGTTGATCCGATCGGCTTCCTGCTCCATTTCCCCATTGAAGTCATAATAGGCCATGTCCCCCACCAGCAGGGCGTTGTGGGAGACAGGGAGGAGGCCCCACTTCATGGCCGACACCTTAGAGAGACAATGGCGTGGTTAGCACCTGCAGCCCTCCCAGCCCTTTCCTCAGAGCAGCACAGTCCAGCTCCACTCTGGGGGCTGGTGAAGGGTGAGGGTGGGGAGGAGGCACAAGAAAGGCCTGGGCTCCTCCACCACCTGGCTTGGGTGTGCTGTCACGTGGCTTGCTCTAGCGTCTTTCCATCACTGCTTTCACAGCAGCCACGTCAACATATCACCTTTTAGAACTGCTAGAAAGAATGCACTCCAGAGACCTATTGCTGCCCCTCCCACTTCCCCTGCCTCACACAGCTTTGCTTTTGTCATATAACTCTGGGAAGGGGCAGGCTGTGGTGGAGTTTGCACCAGGCTAGGGTAAGCAGAGCCCAGATCTCTTGGGGTAGGCTGGAGACCCTCAGCTTTGGTTTCAGTGCAGACAAGATCATGACTTTTGACAAAGAGAGAGGCCCACTGAAAAGTCCCATGTTAAAAGGAATGAAATTATTAGCTACCCAATACAAAGGTCCCACCTCAAAAGCAATCTCTTGCCCCTGGGACTGGGATAATACAAGTGCTGGGGACCAGGGTTGAAACACAGGTTGTAACCCATTGCCCCACCACTTATTAAAAGTGAGCTGCTCATGGTGGATAGAGTGTGCAATATTTTTTTTTAAGCAAGGAGCATGGAGGGGTTTAGAAGAACCCTTGCCCTCCTTCACTCATTCTGCCCTGACTCAGCCCTGAGCTCTGCAAAGATGCATACTCGGCACAAATACATCTTCACATCTTAGTCCAAATTCTGGAAGGTCTGAGTGCTCATAACCAGTGTACTTTGCTGAGAAAACGGGCTGATAACAAGTCAGCCTACTCTGTCCCTGTAGGTGTGTGGCCTAGGGGTCAGCAGGGTAGGGTGGGGTTCGGGGGGAGTGCCCAGAACTGGTTGTCTGCCGTCTTTCTAAGTGACATCGCAGTGCCTTAGGCACACATGGAGAAATGACCAGGGGGGGACAACCTGCTTCTTGAGACTCTTCTTTCTATTCCTTCTCAGTTTTGTTTGCAATGTCCCCTACTCTCAGCCTACGCTGAGCTATGGGAAAGTGGACACAGTCCAGGTTCCCACCAACTGGTTGTGTCCTCTGTCAATATATCTCCTCACCAGAGCCTGGCTTCGTGGGGGCAGGCCCCACCCCTTGGTGCAACAGGACTGACCTGAGTAGAAACTTAGAAGGCACTGTCCCCTGGGCAAGGGGTCCCAGCTTGTGTATGCAGCAGGGTGGGGACACAATGGAACAGACATTCCACGTCTTCACGTTATGCTATGACTTTAGTAGTCAGAAAGGTGGAGAGGCTGGGCGTTTCCACGTTGGGAAGTCTCTCGCTTCACCTTGGCCTGAGTTCTAGATCTTTCCAGACTGTTTAAAGTGACGAGATTGCTACAACCTTGGCTGCCTTATGTCTTTCCCTGGGTGGCTGAGAAGGAGCCCACTCACCGCTGCTGTGGCCGGTGTGTGCAGGTGGATGATGCAGCGCACGTCGGGCCTGGCTGCATAGATGGCCGAGTGCAGACAGAAGCCCGTGGTGTCCACTGGGAAGCAGCTGCTGCCCTTCTCCACCACCTCTCCCAGAATGTTCACCTTGATCTGCGCCAGGGAAGAAGAGAGACTTATGGCAACAGGGTGGCGGAAGCCCCTCACTCCTCTCCCAGCTGGTGGGCCCAGCACGTGCCACCCACCTATCTTCACACATTCCAGACACCATAAGCAATGATGGACTTGGTGTTGGAAGAAAACACACCAGTTCCTGCCCTCAGTGAGCGCACAGTCTAACAGGAACACAGACGATTGTAATTCAGCAGGAGAAATGCGAGAGCAGAGTTTCTCAGACTTGACTGTGCATGAGAATCACCCAAAGCCCAGTCAAATGCAGGTTCTGATTCAGAGGCTGAGAGGGGCCTGAGAGCCTGCATTTCTAACAAGTTCTCAAGTGATCCACAGACCACACATGTGGTAGCAAAGTGCTAGAAAAGAGTCATGCACAGAATTCTCTAGACAGAGACAGGGGGAGTCTTTCATCCCAGCAGAGCATCTGAGAGGCCTTCCAGGGGGAGTAATGTCTACATTGAGCCCTTTCTCAATAAGGCGCAAAGAGGCTGCGGCTGCTTTACCAATGACAGCTCTAGCCTCACTCTGCACCCCGACTCCCCTGCCTCCTGGATAAAAAGCAGTAAAATATTTAATCACAGAATTTCCCATGTCCTGAAAGCCCACAATCCAAGGTAAACAGAACTCTCTCTCAAATCACCCAGCACAAATCCAATTCCCGAAGCCAGCCCCTCCCGGTGCACTCTCACTGAACACCTCCCCGGCTTCCCGGAGTGCAATCTCCCAGCAGCTGCGAGTTAACCTAACTTCACTGACTGCAGTTGTTCCCTGGACGTTAACAAGCCAGATGATAGTCTCTAAAACTCACCACAAATTTAGCCCTTAAAACTGAGGCACCCATGACATCCTGAATGTGGCACACAGAGCAGTTCCTCAAATTGCCCATCACTCCCACTCCAGGAAGCCCAGGCAGACAAGATGGGCATCAAAGCAGGGAGACCGACACTAATGTGGGCGGAGGGATGTGCTGCTGGCGTTTGCTTATACAGAAGCATCAGGAAGATGTTCAACAAATCTCCACTTACAACATCCCATTTTAAGTGAATTTCACAGACGTCAAGGCAGCGTGACCCCTAAAAGCTGCAGCAACTCTCCCACCTCAGGTACTTTAAACCCGAGTATGGAGTGCTGGCCTCCAGTTTCCTTCAGCCCAGCTCCCCCACTTCCTCGGACATGTGGCCTGTTTAGAATTCCCTCTCTCAGATGATCTCTCTCTGATCTTACATATTTTATATCTCATCATTGAATGTGTGATCTGTTGTCACTCAAGAACTTCCACAGCCTAAATCAACAGCCACCCTCCCATATAGTGCCTTTGTACAAATGGGAAAGCAGGTACTCCTTCTTGAGGACAGCCCAGGGACATAGGGCTTGATGTGTGGGTATTGCCTTTGTGCAAATTCAAAACAGAATCCCAATGCTAGGACACACTTAGTGAGTGGAGTACAGGTTGGATTTCACTCTCTCTTCTCTTCCTTATTAGCCAGGCTCCCTTGTGCAGTGCACAAACTGTACAACCACACACAGCAGCCCTACGTCTATACACACTCCATAAACATCTCATGCCCATGACTCAAACCTGTATCTCTAGCCTGCATCTCTTCTGAACCTAGAATAACCAAATGTCAACTGACATCTCTTGAATGTCCCACCAGCCCCTCAAATTCAATCCCATACTCCCAACCCAACTGATCACCAGGCCTACTAAGCACAGAGGCCCGGAATTTCCTTCCCAGCTTGCTGTAATAACCCCACCTAGGTGTCAGTTGGCCTCCACACAGCTTTCAGAGTGATCCTTCTACAATAGAAACCTGCTTGCATTACTCCCCTGCTTGCACTTCAGTGGCTCTGCGTGTCCAGCAGAATAAAGCCAAAACACCATAACAAGATCTTCCATGCCATTTATCACCTGGACCCTATCCCCTTCCATGGTCACCTCCAGATACTGAACACTTGAGTCAGACTCGGCCACTCACCTGTCCTCCCAAATGCATGCACAGGGCTCTTGTATGCCCCTGGGCTTGATGCATGCTGCACTCCTGCTGAGGACAGAGTCATCTCCGCCAAACCTCTCCTTGCCACCATGGTCTAAGTCTGCTTACCCCACTGGTTCACATCCCACTGACTCCACTCCTGTACCATGGTTTCAGCTAGAAGCCTCCTTCCTCATTCCCTCCTCCTCCTACAGCTCCTGGTGGGGTAGGGTGCCCCTTTCCAGGCTCCCCAAGCTTCCTTCACCTCTACTGGAACACTGTCTACCCTGACCTTAAATGCTGATTACCTCGCCTCTCTCCTCCAACCAGACCATGAACACCTTACAGACAGAGCCTGTGTCATCCTTGTCTCTGTGGTTCCAGCTCTGACTTGGCCATCACCTCCTTGGGTAGCCTTGTGCACGTTGCTTACCCTCCCTGGGCACCAGTTTCCTTTCCTGCCTCTCAAGTGGCCTTGGCCATGGTAGAAGTCCTACCCTACCTAGATATTCTATGACTTGCTGAGCCTGGACTTTTGACTGAGTAGCTGGGCTCTACACCTAAGCATGTCTCAAGCCTGGCAGAGGCCCCCAAGGTGGTATCCTCCTCTCCGAGGTACATGGCACAGCAGCCGAGCCCATGTATCTGAGAAGGATTGGGCCTTTTCTGCTTCTAAGACAGTCCTTTCTACACGTTCCTCTTCCCATCCAGAAATATTTCCTGAACTAAAGTAACTTTTGAAAGCCTCTACCTCATCTAAAAGGAGCAACCCTGAAAGGGGACCCAGAAGCATCTCTAATGGTGCCAGTGCTGGACAAATCTCGTGCTGCTTTGGTTCTTACTCTAATGTACCCCCTATCCAGAAAGGCCCCCTACTCCCAACTATCGCGATCTAATCCCAGGCGTAGCCATCCCATGAGTCTGCTGAGAGGATGCCAGGCCCATCTCTGCTCCCTCCTCCCTCTCACTGCACTTGCCACCTCCTCCTGGCAATTGGTCTCTTGGTTGCATCATGCTCTGGACACTTAGTTTGTTCCATGTGTCTTCTCTGCCCTACCAGATTGTGAGCTCCACAGCGCAATAGTGACCAATTTGGAGATGACCTAACACTGTGGGAACAGAGAGAGTGCTGTCATTTCAATAAGGAGTGGGCAGTGATGCTGGACTGTACTCACCAGGCTGGACGCTGTGACTTCACTGCAAGAAACTCCCTTAGGGCTGATCAGGAAGTGGTCCTGCTCCTTGCTGACTCTCAACTGGAGGAAAGACACACGTTCTCAGGAGGCAAGGAGGAAGAGGGGACATTTCCAAGGACACTGTGTTTGAATCCCCTCTTCCCCTGAATCCACTGCACCCAAGTCTTCCTCTAATGAACTCTTATCTCTCCCCCCAGCCATGAGAGATAAAAAGGACTCAGTCTTTATTTGGAGCAGGGGAAAGGGAGCTACAAAAGGAAACTCACTATGATCAAGGGTAACTCTAGTATACGATCCAGGAGTTCCTTCCAATCCAAAGAAGTGCCCGCTGGGCAGGCTGCCTTATCAATGACCACAGTGGTTAAAAACCTCGGCAGGGCTCAGTGCATTTTGGCCAAAGGTCACCAGCAGTGCCATGGCCATGCCAAGGGTCAGGAGTTCTCCCTTTGAGTTTTGTGGGACCACACGCGGTGCCCCACCCAACTCCAGGGTGTTCTGCTCACCGTGACATAGGTGTCGCTCAGCTGGGCCCAGCCATAGAGGTCCAGGAGTCGGTAGACACTGCTGATCTTGCACCGCATGAGCCGCTCCCCTTTGGCCAGGTTCAGGGAGTCAGCGGTGTGGAGGTCATTAATGGGTGTCATCATGGAGACATCTGCAGGAACAGTGCAGTTCTCTCAGGGCCAGGGCCCATCTGCCCTCCCCTTCCTTGCTCCAGTGTTCTCCAAATTCTCACTGGCACTAAAACTGCACAGGAGACTTCCCCAGGCAGGGAATTAAACATTCTTTGACCCTTACCTGGGGAAGGAGTCCACAAAATTGACATTTGTGCCCAATAAAGTCTGCTCATTCAGATAAGCTTTTGCTCAAAAATCATGGCAAGTCTCAAGGCCACAGAATGAAGGGTTCTGGAAATGCCGCACAGGTTCTGGGAATGCCAAGCTTACCATAAACTCTGAAGATGGGCACTGAATCAAAGCAAGAGTAAATCTGAGTGGAAACAGGGGTATATTTCATCAGTTATTATTAATGAAGAAGTTACTAGTCATTAAACCAGCTATTACATTGTTTTTAACGACACCATGTAATAACATTTTCTGTGATTTAGAAACAGGGAAAATAGAAAGCCAGATTAGGGATGGGTGCGGTGGCTCCCAGCATTTTGGGAGGTCAAGGCCAGCGGATCACAAGGTCAAGAGATCGAGACCATCCTGGCCAACACAGTCAAACCCCATCTCTACTAAAAATACAAAAATTAGCTAGGCGTGGTGGCACATGCCTGTAATCCCAGCTACTCAGGAGGCTGAGGCAGGAGAATCGCTTGAACCTGGGAGGTGGAGGTTGCAGCGCACCACTGCACACCAGCCTGGGGACAGAGTAAGACTCCATCTCAAAAAAAAAAAAAAAAAAAAAGAAAAAAGAAAGCCAGATCAGCCTGGAAGTAACTTCTTCAAGTTTTTCTAAAAAGTCACAAACTTCTGGAAGTGGGTGCAGCTGTGGCTGGCTGAAAGGCTGGCTCAGGCAGGATACCTAGGCTCCTCTCTGGGCATGCAGTCCCTTAGCTATATGGTGGTTCTTTCTGGGAATTTGGGGGGATGTGGAAGGGATTTGGAAATGGGCCTAGAGGGTTTGATAGTCTTGTCCTCAGGGCATGCAAGGGTCTAGGAGATGATATCCAGTCTATCCCGTTAACTATGATGACCACTGCCTACATGCCTCAGGAAGGGAGCAGAGGGCATCTGAACTCCAGCGCCTAAATCAGCATCTAGGAACCAATAAGAGAATCAATAGGAAAGGTTCTGGCTTAAAATGGTTTCTGGCTGGGAGCCTCCTGATGCTGCCTCTCCCAGCTCCCACCAAAGATTTTAATGGATCAGGATGCTCTTTGGAAGCTTTTACCACCTCTGTGAACCTTGCTGCGGTACAATGTATGTCCTGCATCGAGTGTGCTATTAGTGGAAGTGATGACGTGGTCTACAAAAGTGAGGGCGGACTGGGTGCTGGGCCAACATCCAGCGAGCAGAGCAGGCCTTGAATCATCCATGTCAGGAAACGCACACAAGGGCCTGTGCCAACCAGAGGTGATACACCTCCAGGGCAGGTGCCCTGCAAACACAGATAGCAGGAACAGCAGTGGTCCAAAAGCCTAGTTAACTGCCAAGGACAACAACAAACTTCCAAAGTTAAGGATTTCTAATTCAAATTGACCAGTCTGGGATTGCCTCCTCCCTCTGTGGGTTCCCCAGACAAGAAATTACCTCTCTGCTTCATGCCTAGCAGTAAGGAGGGCATGTCAAAAGCACAGGGCTCCAGGCAAAGGCGGGCAGGTGGGGCTGATGTTGGGAGGTCTATACAGTCTAAACCACAGTTCTTTGAATACTTCTCCCACAAATAACCATGGGGCCCCAGTGATGGCCAGGGGGCCAGAATAGGTCTGAAAACACTCACCCCATCACATCCTCTGTGTCTGTATCAAAGAGAGTCTCCCTCCCCAACCCCTTGGAGGTTCAACTAAGAGGATTACCTCACCCACAGGTACAAGGGGCAGAAGAAGAAGAGAACAGCAGGGCTCAAAAGGAGCTCCTGATCCCCTGCTCTGAGTCTCAAGAGAAGGGGGATGAAGAGAGGTTGATTAATGAGTACAAAAACACAGACAGACTGAAGAAATTCTGGAATTTGAAAATACAATAGGGCAACTATAGTTAACAAGAATTCATAGTGCATTTCAAAACAGCTAGAAGAAAAGATGTGGAATGTTCCCAATAAAGAAATAAGTGTTTGAGGTGATGGTTATTCCAATCACCCTGATTTGATCATTACATTATATATAAAAAGTCACATGTACCCCATAAATATGTACAACTATTATGTATCCATTTTTAAAATAAAATAATATTACAACAAGTTTTTAAAAGCTTATTCTAAATGGCCTCACAAAGGTTAGGATGGCTAAATGTCACGTTTATAAATCAGATCTAACTGAGCCATTAAGTCAAAGTAACTAAGAAAACACAGAAAAAGATGAAAACTCACCACGGTCCCTGAAAGCTAAGACTTAAGGGCACACTGATGTGCAACACTCCAATTTCTAAGGCAAATGGAGCTAGACAGATAACAACCTATCTGGGCTTGAACTTGTGATACTTGAAACTTCCCCTCTCCACATCCCGGACTCAGATATCCCGGATGTGTACTAAGCAGATTTCCAGGCATCCATCTGTCTTCCTGACAGATGCTGATTGGTGAGGCAATGGGAATGCCGGTCAGCCCTATTCCTTTCTCAGGAGGAAGAGTATAAGGACAGACATGGAAAGGATGGTAGAGAATATGACAGATTTGGGAGACAAAAACCAAAGAGCAAGGCTATAGATAAGCAGTATGAAGATAGTAGAAGAAACATTTTCTAAACTGAAAAAAAAAAAAAGACCTGTGCATGCGAGTACTCATTGATTATGAGAAAAGTTCATATAAAGAAAAAAACCTACAATTATATGCTTCCTGGTAACATTTCTGAAATATAGGGATAAGGGGAAAATATCCATAAGCATCTAGAAAAAAAAATATTTGGCTACCTAAAAAGGAAACAAAAAAAATTGGCTATCTGATTTCTCTGTTATAGCCACAGAATGTCAGATGGCAATGCTATAGGAAGTTTACAAAAAATAAATACAGGCCAGGCACAGTGGCTCACAATTGTAATCCCAGCACTCTGGGAAGCTAATGCAGAAAAATTGCCTGAGCCTAGGAGTTTGAGACCAGCCTGGGCAACATAGTGAGACCTCGTCTCTATAAAAAATTTAAAAATTGCCCAGGCATGGTGGCACATGCCTGTAGTCCCAGCTACTTGGGAGGCTGAGTTAGGAAGATCATTGAGCCCAGGAGGTTGAGGCTGCAGTGAGCTGTGTTTGCACCATTGCTGTCCAGCCTAGGAGACAGAGCAAGACCCTGTCTCAAAAACAAAACAAAACAAAAAAAAACCCACTAAAATAAAGTGGCCCAAAAGAGGTAAAAATAAAAGGAAGTTCAAAAGTACACCAGGCAAATATAAACAAAAACTAAGCAGAGGTCATCACATTTTTATCAAAATAGAAGTTGGGCAAAACAATATTCTCTTATACAAAGAAGCTATTTTGTAGGTCATTTTATATGAATTAAACGTACAATCAATAGTGAAGCTGTAACTATCAGTCATGCTTATGCCGTGAATATTTCAAGATAGAGAAAGCAAAAACTATCATAAATACCAAGAGAAATGAAGAGAAATCAAATATAATGGGAGAAAATTTTTGACAAAATCAAATTAAAACAAAAATATAGATTAAATACCATGCTATAGAGATGGTGTATACCCATTATCATTCTAAAATGATATTAGGCCACAAAGAATATCTCAATAAATCTCCAACACAGAAATTAAATAGGCTACATTTTCTAAACATAATGCAATAAAATCCAATGCTATTAGCAAACCTGTAAAAGACTAAGCATTCGACCACTTGGAAATGAGAAAACACTCCCAGATAGCTCTTAGAAGAAAAATAAAGTCCAAACAGCAACTGCAAGCTATTTAGAAATTAACAATAAAAGAAACACTATGTGTCACATTCCTGAGATAAGGCCAAACACATACTCATAGAAAAAAATGTATAGCCTTAAATATCTTTATTATTGAATTAATTTTTTAAAAAATCAATTTTATGCTACTTTAGAAAATACATAAACAACAAAATAAACAGAATTATGGAAAAGAATTAATGAATATAGAAACAAAAGTAATGAATCAAGAAGCAGAAAGAATAACAGGACCAATAAGTAAATCCAAGAATTGGCTTATATGAGAAGATCGATGAATAAACAAATACCTACATTGGTCAATAAAGAGAAAGTAAAAATTTACGTAGCACCAGGAATGAGAATGGGATGTTATCTCATCTACCTTAGCAGGAAATTTAAATGATAAAAATAATATTGTAAATGACTCTAATAATTTTGAAAAGCTCCATGAAATGTATTATTTTACACAAAATATATGACCAAAATTTAACCAAGAAGCAGCAAAATAAATTTTAAAACTCCAGATGAAACTGAGGACAAAAACATCAAAAATCCCTAAAAATACTCCAGATCTAGAAGACTTTCTAAGTGAATAATAAATCTCAAGGGACAGAGATTTCCTATCTTATTTAAACTATATCAGGGTAAAAAAGAGAGTGAAATCACCTTGATTCATGTTATGAAATTACAGCCGTAATGTCAATACTAGGTAAAGACTGCCCAAAAAGTGAACTGCTAACCAATCTCATATGTGAATATGAATGCAAAAATCTTTAATAAAATTCTGGAAAATCAAATCCAGAAGGGTATTTTTAAAAGAATGCATCAAGACCAGGAATGATTTATTTCAGTAATGAAAAAGGAGTTCAATATTCAGAAATCTGTTACTATAACTCATCACCTCAATAGTTCAAGGAAAAAAAAAAATCCATAAATGGCCAAAATGTATTTTATGACATTCAACATCCATTCCTGAGAAAAACTCGTAGTGAACTAGAATAAAAAAATACTTCCTCAACATGACAAAAAATAATTATCTCAAACTCTTGTGGTGAAACAACTTTCATTAAAGTCAGAAATAAGACAAGGATAACTATAATCTATTATTAAACATTGTTCTGAAAGTTCTAACAGATTCAAAGAGAAAACTGGAAAAATAAACCAATGGGTAAATGTTAAAATGAAGGAAACAAAATGATTATGATTTGCAGATTATGTGATTTTTGTATATACAACACCCAAAAGAATTAACTGACATGATATTAAAATTTAAATAAGAGTTCAATAAGGGGCTAATGTATACACACACACGCATACACACACTTTTATGTGTATATATATATGTAACAATTTATCTTAAATGAGAACTATAACCAGAAAGAAAATAGAATGGATAAAGATTCATTTAAAATAACAAAGTTATTTAAAAATTCCAGAATAAACTTCATAAGAAATTAGTAAGAACTACATGAAACTAATTACTAAACTTTTCTGATGAATATGAAAGAAGACTTAAATAAATAAAAGACATACCTCATTTCTGAAAAGATTTACAATTCACTCATGTAAATTTTTTAAGTACCTACTATGTGCCAGATACATTCTAAGTCAAAGGATATAGCGGTGAACCAAACATACAAATTTCCCCTACAGAGCTTACATTCTAATATAAAATTATAAATTTATAAATTCTTCACCAAATCAACTTATTCATTTAATGTAATCCCAATCAAAATCCCAAAAGGAATTTTTAAGGTCAATGGGGGGACTTGACAAAATAATTCTAAAGTTTGTTTGATTTTTGTTTTTGCTTATTTGAGATGGAATCTTGCTCTGTCACTCAGGCTGGAGTGCAGTGGTGCGATCTCGGCTCACTGCACCCTCCACCTCTGGGGTTCAAACAATTCTCCCGCCTCACTCTCCCAGGCAGTTGGGATTACAGGCTTGTACCACCATGCCTGGCTAATTTTTGTATTTTTAGTAAAGCCAGGGTTTCACCATGTTGGCCGGGCTGGTCTCAAACTCCTGACCTCAGGTGATCCACCTGGTTTGGCCTCCCAAAATGTTGGAATTACAGGCATGAACCATTGTACCTGGCCTAAAGTTATTGTAAAGAATAAACTTGTACAAACAGTTGAGAAAAATTGACAAATGCATAATTAAGTGTATTTGTTCCATCGGATGATAAAACATGGGAAAGGTATTTCTAAGCATGCAATCAAATGCAGAACACACAAAGGAAAATTGCAATGGTTTCCACTACACAGAAACTAAAGAATTCTATAAGACAAAAAAAAAAAAAAAAAAAAAAATGCCATGAAAAAAACAAAAAGACAAAGGAGAAACTGAAAAAAAAAAATGCAATATATTTGCCTATAATAGAGAAATAGCTTTACTTTATAAAAATGTAAAAATCTATAAGAAAATAACACACTAACAAGAAAACAGGCAAAGGATGTAAAAAGGCAATTTACTATAAAAAGAAAGTCAGGGCCGGGCACAGTGGCTCACGTCTGTAATGCTAACACTTTGGGAGGCCAAGGTGGGCGGATCACTTGAACCCAGAAGTTCCAAACCAGCCTGGGCAACATGGTAAAACCCTGTCTCCACAAAAAACACAAAAATTAGCTGGGCATGTGGTGCATGCCTGTGGTCCCAGCTACTTGGCAGGCTGAAGTGGGAGGATCGCTTGAGCCTGGAAGGTTGCAGTGGGCTGAGATTGCACCATTGCACTCTAGCCTGGGCAACAGAGTGAGATTCTGTGAGAAAGAAAGGGAAAAAAAGGAAAGGAAAGAAAAGGAAAAGGAAAGGAAGAAGAAAAGAAGAGGGAAAGGAAAGGAAGAAGAAAAGGAAAGAGAGAAAGAGAAAGGAAGGAAGGAGGGTGGGAGGGAGGGCGGGAGGGAAGGAAGGAAGGAAGGAAGGAAGGAAGGAAGGAAGGAAGGAAAGAAAGAAAATCATGTCCAATATGTATGTGAAAATACATAATATATCCAACCTCATCAGTAGTCAAATAAATGCACATTAAAACACAAATAAGGTATTATTTGTCACCTACTGAATCGGAAGGATGAAACAAATGGTAATATACACTATGGACCAGGGTAGAGGAAATGGGCACTCTACTGAATTGCTGTTGGGAACGTAAATTGGATCCATTTGGAGAAAGGATGTAATCTGTCATTATGCATTAAAATCTTTAAAACATGCATGCATGTACTTCAATTCAGCAATTCTACTAGTAATTTATCTTAAGAAAATAATCATGGATATAATCTCAGGTTTATTTACAAGGATGTTTATTGCATTGTTGTTCCTAATAGAAAAAGTTGGAAATAACCTAAAAGTCCAACAATGGGAAATTGATTAAATAGCGTGTATCCACCAAAAATTATATTATAGAACCATATTTTATGTAATTACATTTGTGTTTGCATAATCTACATATGTTAAGAAAAAAAGGACTGGAAGGATATATGTTTACCAAAATATTAAGAATAGTAATTTGAGGGCTTTAAGAACACAGTAGAATGATTTCTGTTTCCCTTTCTTGGTTATTTTCACAGTTTTCAGCCATAATCCTGCAATAATCTTATTGAGGGGGAGTATTTTTTTATGTTTGTTTTTTAAACGTTATGGGCAGACCATAACAGCCCAGGAGGGTGGCTTCCTGCATAGCCCTGGCTGGCTCCTCTCAGCCCTCGTCTGTGGAGTCAGGTGGGCCTGTCTAGTGGGGCATGGAAACACACACTTCAGTGGTCTCCTCCCATCTGCTGAAGTCACCTCCACCTTCTCATTCCTGGCATCAGGGGTAATTCTTCTGTGGATGTTTAATTTGCATCAACATCAGAAGCAGAGCCAGGTACCTCTCTGGCTGCTGCTGAGCTCCCCAAGGCCTGATAACACAATAGGCTGCTTGCTCCATTGCCTGGCAACCAGATGCTTCTTGCTGCTCCTCCCTCTCTTCCCCACCCCACCCTCCCCTCCACCTCTGCTCCTGGCAGCTCCCCAGACACCACATACTCATGGAAGATGTTGGGAAGACTGCGTGGGAGGTGCTGGCCATGAAGTCCGCGATCTGCCGCAGGGCCCAGATGTTGGAGGAGTTGTTCCCCTTCTTCATCTGCTCCTGGATGAGGCCTTCCAGCTCCTCCCTGAAAGACTAAAGCAGGCCCCGAGGTGCTGGTCTCCCCACAGCCTCTCACACAGCTGCCGAACAATGAGCTCTTCCAAGTGCCCACCCCTTGCCCCTGGGTCAGCTAGGTCAGGGCCATGCTCAGGATCCCTGGCCACAAGGGACACGGAGCAGTTCCACTAGGACCTCAGGAATTGCTGTATGGGAAGCAACAAAGAAATGCTGGGAATGGATCTTGTGTTCCCTTGCCCTCTGGGCAGTAATCCAGATTCCAGATACTTTCTGTGTCTAAATGAGGGCCAAGACCCCTCCCCACCATCAGACATGGTAGGACTTCACTTTAGTAATGAAGGACATTTTTTTAGGCAGAACTGAATGGAGAGAGCCACCATCCCTCTCCATTAGCGATGCCTGTGATTCTTTCCGGCCTCAGTTTCCTCATGTGCTTAATGAAAGCATAGGAGGCAGAACAGGAGGATTTGATGACCTCTGAGGTCGCTTCCACTCCTGATGTTCAACTCCAAGCCTGGCTTTTCAGACCATGGGGCCATAAGCAAGGAATCCCGCCCACCCGGTGGCAGGAGAAAACACTCAAGAGGAAATGGGGGGCCACTTAGGTGTGTTGGCCAACCTATAAAAGGACAGAAGGAAGCAGACCCTCCTCCAATCCCTATTTCCTGCCTGAGCCCTGAAATCTGGACTGGTGCTAACTCTGCCACCTCTCCTAACCCCCTTGTCACCCCTCCTAGCCACACTCTGGGGTTTTCCCAGGGGCTCCTCACCCCAGTGCTTTCAGCATCTGCCATATTCCTCCAGGCTCCCCAACACAATATCGCCCAGACCTGGGTCCATTCCCTGGAGCTGCTCTGTGAAGCCTGAGTAGGCACCATGGCTCCCAGCCAGGGCCTCACACAGCCCCTGCACAGGCCCTGGCTCTCTGGAGCCCAGAAGGCCAAGGCAGAGCGGCTCCCACCTCCTGAGCCCATCCTGGCAAGCAACTGGAGACGCCAACTCTGTCCCTGGGCTTCCCGATCCTTAGGATCATGGGCTGATTCCTGAGGACCCCCAAACTCTACACAGTCAGATCCCTCTTGCCTCCTCCACACTGATCTCCCTCTGTCTTCAGTGGTCCACAGGGCCCATGCTTCTGCCTTCTCAAAGGCACTACCTGCCTCAAGGAGGAGCTCTGTGTCCACACCAGGCAGGAATCAACTGGCCCCAAGTAAGGAGGGAGGTGAGTGATCCCAACTTGCCTTCCCTTCCCACACCGCATCCCATAGCCCTGCTGAGTCCTCCACTCTCCCCACCTCCTGGGGCTTCCAGGCCCTCCTCAGCCCCATCCCATTCATGTCAAAGCTTCATTTGTCCCGACAGAAAGTTCTTACTTTGTGGTGTTCAGTAAAGGGAGCCCCAACCCCTCCTTCTGGTAACCTGCTGGTCTCCAATTTACATGGATTTTTCCGTTCACTGTCATAGCTTTCAGTGAGGAGGGAAGACTGGGAACTGAGGCTCCGAAGGGGCACAGGAAACTGAGGGGGACTTCTGTCTCCGTCCCACCTCCTCCCGCCCCCCCCCCCCCCCCCCCCCACCCCGCACACAGCCAAACTGCCGCATACAAGCCAGTTTCTGTCATCCACAAGGGAAAGTCAAGGCCCCCGGTGACCAGATCCGTCTTGCTCAGTGGGCTTACATTTCTACCGACCCTGAGCAAGGGGAAGAGGAGTTACTCATCTTTCGCGTGGGTATATGCCCTGAAGAGCCAGCGCCCCCTGCGCCCTCTCCCGTCCGGGTCAGCCCCACTCACAGGACTCTGCAGGATCATGGTGACGCGCTTCTTCTGCTCCATTAGGTTGAAGTCCTGCCGCAGGTCTGCTGCCTGGTTGCGAAGACGCATGTACTCGGGGTCATCCTCTGAGAAGCGGTCAAAGTAAGGCTGCCCCTGCGGGGGGGGGCGGCGAGGCAGCCTCAGGGACCGTCTCTTCGCTCATTTTCCCGGTGGGTTTGCAATCCGCTCCTGGAACCCTACAGAGAAGTGGAGAGGGTATGCAGTTGGTTGGTGCTCCCCATCGGGGTACCCGCTTCCCAGAGAACAGGACTGGGTTCGGTTGGATTCTCAGTGGGGTGCGGCTATTCCCAGGATAGTAGAGGCAGAGCCTGGGGAAGAGGGCAGGACGCCGGCAGCGGCCCCATATATCCATCTATAGGAGCGCTGCTGTGCCATGAGACTAAGTAAAAACATGGGTTCAGGTATCCACTCCCTTCCCCAACTAGCCAGCGCTTAAATGGTTCCACTTGGCTTGGAGTAGAGAGTTCCCCGAATGCAAACATGACCTGCAGACCTTGTTGAGCATTTCTGTGATGCACACCTATGTAGTGGTAAGCTACTTACTGGAAATTAGTACTTCCTCTAAAATGGAAACCCTCTAAGAAGGCCCCTCAAAAATTATGGTGGAAATAGCTACTGCATGCTGGGCTTAATACCTAGGTGATGGGTTGACAGGCGCAGCAAACCACCGTGGCACACATTTACCTATGTATCAAACTTGCACTTCCTGCACACGTACCCCAGAACTAAAAAGAAAAAACGTTATGGTGGGAAATTCACAAAAGAACATTAGTATTAAACAGGGCCTACTGAGACTACTACTACAAGAGCATGGGAACTACTAAAATGTGGAAAGCACTTCGCCCAGTGCTTTTCTTTACAACTTAAACTTCGCTCTGGCCCCTGGAAAGGAATTTATTGGTGAATCTGTTTCTGTGAAACTTGTCTTAATGCAGAATCAGATTCTCATTTCAAGTTTAAAAAGAGGTATGCAACTTTATTAATGGAAAATTATTTTCTCTTCAATCCCACTCAACTCATGTTGAGAAACAACAACTAAGGTTTGCAGGGTGCCGTGCTGCCCGGCTGCCAGATCCCCACATGCTGTGTGTAAACCTACTCCCTGGAGCACGGACCATGACAGCCTCTGGAGAGTCAAGCTACAGGAAAGCCGTGGATTTTTTCTAATCAAGCATGCTTTTTAAAATGTGTGAATGATGAATGAAGAAATGTTTTCTGTTGCTATCGTGGAGCCCTTCTGAAGAGTAAGCCTGCAGTTCCGGGCTTCACTTCCCGGCTGTGGGAGTTTGGTCAAGCCCATCTCCCTTCCTGTGTCAGCACTGCAAGGCCTTTAAGTCAGTGCTCTGCCCCTTCAACACACAGGGTGGCCTTACAGAGCGTTGGCCTTCTCCCTGCTGGCCGATTCTCTTCTCAGCAGAAGGCAGCATGTACTTTGGCTGAACAATAATTAGCTTTTTAACATACATGTGGAGATACAAATAAAAGAGCATTACAAGGGACCAGGACACCTGGGTTCTCATCCATAACCTGCCACTCCCTTGCTTTACCTCCATGGGCTCCCATTCCATGAGGAGATGGCATGCTCTCTTGTTCTTTGGGAGAAGGCTCCTGGCCTCCCGGGTCCTGATCTGCCCTTTGCCTGTGGCTGGCCGGTCCTGACTCCCTCCAGCCTTGCTCCAGCAGTCCTATTGGCCCCAGCCTACCCTTGATTCTGGTCAGAAACTCATTACAAAGGAGACTTTGCTGATGTCCAGTAAAGCATATTCTTGTTGTCCCTGAGCTGCCTGTAACCTCTTCTTCCACATTCTATCAGAACTCCACCCTCTACCCTTGCAATCTCTCTGGGTGGGGTGAGGGGAGAATGATGCCATAGATAAGCTTGGAGGACAGTGGGAGGCCATTCCATCAGCCCAGAATACACAGATGGTTTCTTGTTGTTCTTGTTTGCATTCTTCCTTTAGGGAAAAGGCAAAAAGTTCATTCAAGGGAAGGCACATGGACAGAGTTCCTCAAGGATCAGCTGATGGCCTGAGCCCTCAGCCTAGAGCAGTGGTTCTCAACCTAGAGTGCACAATAGCATCACCTTGGGAACTTTAAAAACTATTGATACCAGATATTCTAATATAATTAGTCTGAGGTATGACCTGGACATCAGGATTTTCAGAAGCTCCCTAATCCCTAATGAGCAGCCAGGGTTGAAATAGCTATAGTTTAGATGTTACTGGTTGCAACATGTAATGGAAGGTGTCCATTCCAGGTGTTGGCCATTTCTAGCCAGTTGGACATAAGATGGCACAAAACCTCACATGTCTGACTGCCACACCACAGGCCACTTCCCATAGCTGTCTTGGCCCCTCCTCTCATTCAAACCACCACCTCCCATCATACACTTGGCCTGGAACATGTTACATTAAGTTTGGCCTAAAGCTGCCTCCTTACATATTTTAAGTGTAGCCTAAGGGCTTTTCCACGTATAATAAACTGATGTGTAATAGACTGTAACCTACTCTTGTGACAAGTAGCTGAGTCTTAGCCAACCACAGCAGCTGAGTTTCCACCAATCACAGGTAGCCAACTATTCAAACACTGTTCCAATAAAGCAAACACAGAGCCGTAACCAATCGAGCCATGTCTGAACCAATCCAGCCGTGTCTGTATCTCACTTCCATTTTCTGTAGGTCACTTTCCTTTTTCTGTCCATAAATGTATCCAATCATGTGGCAGTCTCAGAGGCACTCAGAAACCATTCTGGTTCTGAGGGCTCCCCAGTTCCTGAATCATGCTTTGCTCAAACTCTGTTAAGTTTAATTTGCCTAAAATTTTTCTCTTAACAGGCAGTGGGAGTGCTCCAAATGCCACCATGGCCCGCTTCTGCAAAGCTGCCAAACCAGGACCTATGATCTTAATCATTCCACTAGTTAGTCATCTTCTTATGAAAGCCCTTACCTGATTTCCCCCAACCAGCACCACACTTACCAGCAGTGTTGACAAAATATTTGGTAATAGGAGATGGAGATGAAGGGTTGGAGGTAGGGGAAGGGGTCTGCTGGGAGTGGCAGCCAAAAAAAAAAAGATTCTGTAAAGAAAGATTTTGGAACAGATTTGGCAGGCTGCTAGAATAGTTGTTATACTTAGCAACATTTAAATCCAGACCCTTTCCTTTCATCTGAATGGAAAAAGAGTGATTGAGTCAGGGATGTTGCTGGTGGACTGAGCTCTAGACTAGAAGTCCAGGGACCCACAGTCTTGCCCCTATGTGTCACTTAGTAGCTGCATGGGCTTGGGCAAGTCATTGCCTCTCTCTGGGTCTCACTTTGCCCAGCTCTAAATGAGAAAATGAACCGAATCACCTCTGGGGTCCCTTCCAGCTCTGACATTATGATTTACCTGAGTTGGAGACAGATACATTCATGTAATAAAGGCAGAAGGATGGAGGATCTGGGTTTCCTGGAGCAAGAGACCTTCCTGCTTTCCCCCAGAGCCTCTCCCACAAGTCAGATGCCAATAGAGAAACATCTGCAAAGAACATACATTGGCTTTGTGGATTCCAGTCAATCCCATGTGCATGGGGTTAGTTAAGAATATTTCACCTCTCTCATGCTCACACCCAACCTCATCCCTGGACCTTGAAGATAAGAAGGGATGACAAAGTCAAACATAATGGGACTGCATCGGAGCCACACAGACATGTGGCCCCCACCCAGATTCTTCTGGGCAGGCAGCACTGCAGAACAAAACTCTTCCAGAGACATCACCTCATCAAACCCCATTCCTTCTCTGTTTAGTGACTCATCATAGTAGATTAATTCTCTCTGGCGCTTTCAAAGCCCTGAACCTTTGATGTTATTTTTAAAACAGCAACAAGCAACTCCCCTTCCCCAGCGAGTACACTGGATGTGAGCATAGGCACGTGAGCCCCCTGTGCTCCCTAGGACTCCAGGCTCCAAGCCAACTGAACTCTCAGCTTCTCTGGGACTGGGATCATTTTGGCCAGCACAGCCTTGTACTGAGCCTTCCTGGCATAAACCCTTTTTCATCCAGGCAGGAAAAGGTTGACCATCTCCCCTTCCCCATGGAGCGGTTCCATTTCCCAGCAACTGGTCTGTGAAGGCTGTGAAGTAGCTCTGCCCTCTCTGAAGTGCAAAGAACCAAGAAGCTCTGGGCCTGATGGACAGGAGCTCACACCACTATGCCCCAGAAGGCCTTCCCTTCTTAGAGCCCAGCCCCAGAGGGTTGCTCCAGAGGTACTCCGATGGGGGTGGTGTAGGACATGGAAGCCCTGACTCCATCACCATCACAACAGGGGCCTGGGTCAAGCCTTTGGCTTTGTGAATCAGAGGCATCCTCTTGTGCTCCTTCCTTCTGTCTCCAAAAAGTTATGTGCAGAATGGCTTAGCAATTAAAAGCAGAGACTCTGGAACAAGACCATCTGGGTTCAAATCTCAGCTGTGCCACTTATTATCTGTGTAATCTTGAGCTAGTTACTTAACTGCTCTGTGCCTCTGTTTCCCCACATATAAAATGGGGACTGTAGTAAATTAACTACCTTGAAAGGTACTTGTGAGGATTAGTGAACTTAATGTATGTAGAGTATTTAAAACAGGGCTTGATACATATAGCAAGTGCTATTAACTATTTACTCTTATTATGTGTGATTTCAGGGCTTAAGTCATCTTAGCATTAGGAATTCAAGTAATGAGAGGCTTGTGATTCAATTATAAACAGGTGCACACTAAATAACTGTAATTATGTGTTTTAGTCTAAAAAACTAATTCAATCTTGAGCTATATTGACAAAAAGAAGAACATCCAGAAAAAGACTAAGAATGTCCAGTTTCCCAACCAGATAGTGGGAACAGGTCAACCTCGGTATCATAAAAAAGAAGCTAAGCAGGATGCTGGAGATCAGAGACCAGCGTGTGATAAGCCAGGTGTGATATAAGAAAGACTATATCTGGTCTTTGTCCCTGGTTCCTGGCACAGAGTTTCAAAAACCTTTGGAATTCCTAAAATGCCCAAAAGACAGTAGGAATGTCTTTTGTTATTCATCACGAGCGCCTTTCAACTGAACCTGAGTTTATACTAATAAGGTGACGTATAATAGGCCCTTAGTTTCAAGGAAGTGTCTAGCCACCTCAGAAAATCCAAGCACATGATTAGAAGCCTGTAGCATCAGCTCCACCCCCACTGCCCCTCCACCCCACCACTTCCAAAGCAGGGAGAGCAGCTAGAGATTGAGTCCAGACAAGTGGCAAATGATTTAACCACTCATGCCTCTGTAACAAATGCCCCTTGATTTTTTAAAAAAATCTCTGGACTCCAAGGTGTTGGGGAACTTCCTGGTTGGTGAACACATTGATGTGCTGGGCAAGTGGTGTGCCTGGATTCCACAGGAGAGAGCACAGAAGCTCTGTGCGCCTCACCTTACACCCTGACCTATGGATGCATCTCTTCCACGTGGGTGTTCCAGAGTTGGACCCTTTGAAATATGATTGCAAGTACCATGCTTTCGGTGAGTTCTGTGACTCATTCTAATGAATTACTGAACCTGAAGAGGGGTCACGGGAACTCCTAAATTTATAGCCAAGTCAGTTGGAAGTGTGGGTGACCTGGGGACCCCACTTGTGGCTGGTGCCTGAGGTGGGGATGGTCATATTCGTGACTTTGTCCTTTACCCTGTAGTAGTTAGCTTGTGTGCCCTTCAACTCGGGGTAGTGCATGTCAGAATTGAATTGAATTGTAGGACAGCCAGCTGATGACAGGGAATTGATGACATAATATTACCAAGCAACTTTTTATTCATGATGTATTTTCACCCCCAGGACCAATCTATGAGGTCGATATTATTGTTCCAGTTTTACTTAAACAAAATAAAGATAGGCCGGGCGCAGTGGCTCATGTCTGTAATCCCAGCATTTTGGGAGGCCGAGGCGGGTGGATCAGTGTGAGACCAGCCTGGCCAACATGGTGAAACCCCGTCTCTATTAAAAATACAAAAATTAGCTGGGCATGGTGGCGTGCATCTGTAGTCCCAGCTACTTGGGAGGCTGAGGCAGGAGAACCTGGGAGGCAGAGGTTGCAATGAGCTGAGATCACACCACTGCACTCCAGCCTAGGTGAAAGAGGGAGACCCTGTCTCAAAAAAAAAAAAAAAAAAAAAAAAAAGATAAAGATAAAGATAAGATAAAGATAAAGAAACTGAATTACAAAGAGATGAACAAACTTGCTCAAGGTCACACAGGTAACAGTGGAGTCAGGATTTCAACCAGGTTTGTCTCTAGCCCCACATCCTGCACTTCTCCACTCCATCATTCTGCCCCAGAACATCTGCTGGGCTGCCATGTGGAAGAAGGATTAGGCTGGTTCTCTAGAACCTCAGAGGCCAGAACTAGGAAACCAGGTGGTTTTTATAGACAGGCAGATTGCAGCTGAGGGCACAGGGGAGAACTTCCTAAGGGCAGGAGCTGCTCAGTAATGGGAAGGTGGAACAGGCTGTCTTGTCAGGTGGGGAGTTGTCTCTGCTGGGAATCAGAGTGAGCACAGGATGCTGTAAAGGGGCTTCTGTCTTTGCTGAGTCACAGGCAGGGGGAGGACTAGTGACTTCTAAGGTCCTTCAGGTTCTGTGGTAGGTCTTGAGTCAGCAGGATAAGGGGAGTTCATGGCAATGACCTGAGTGTCTGGAAGCTCATCCTCATGCAAAGGGCCTTGTCTGCACCTCATGTGATGGGCCCAACCAAAAAGTGTGCGTCACCCCCATCACTGCCAGAAACTGCTGCTTACTTACCGGGAGACTGGCCCAGCCCTGTCCAAGGCTCCTTCCGTTCAGTGTTCAGTCTGCACCCCCCAGTTCCACTCTCAAGGGTGCCGGCCACATCTACACAACCTCAAACATCCAGGTGGAAACTGCAACACACAAACATAACAAGTGTCAGAGCCTTGCCTGCACCACCATGACTCTACCTGATTTATAAGAGCTTCTGGGAAATTCCTTAAAATGAACTTGAAACGAATTTTTATTTTAAAAGCAAATTATGCCTTTAAAAAGGTAAAGAGGCCGGGTGCAGTAGCTCATGTCTGTAATCCCAGCACTTTGGGAGGCCAAGGTGGGGGGATCACGAGGTCAAGAGATCGGGACCATCCTGGCCAACATGGTGAAACCGCGTTCTACCAAAAGTACAAAAATTAGTCGGGCATCGTGGTGGGTGCCTATACTCCCAGCTACTCGGGAGGCTGAGGCAGGAGAATTGCTTGAACCCGGGAGGTGGAGGTTGCAGTGAGCCGAGATCACGCCACTACACTCCAGTCTGGGGGACAGAGTGAGACTCTGTCTCAAAAAAAAAAGGTAAAGAAAGCTGCATTATCTTTACAATTGGGATAAAAATTCCTTTTAAAGAAAAGAATTGGATAATCTCTTTGCTGAGTCCTGGCTGGCAAGGCCTCCAGGGTGAGCAGTTGCCCTGGCCTAGTGGAGGGTGCAGAATGTGGAACTCCTGCACGAGCCCAGACGGGGTTGCTAGTTGCTGAGCTGGGAGGATCTCCATTCCTAAGACCCCCAGAACACTTCACTAACAGCTGCTAAACTCACAGATGCTAATGTGAGTGATGTTTGGATGCAGCCCAAGACGCAGAAGCAGCCTGAAGAATACTGCATCCCAGGAAAATGGGAGAGTTTTAGATTTGCACAGGCTGTCCATGGGTGAATTCAAGGCCATTTCACCTAGAGTTCGAGGGGAAGAAAGGCCCCAGCGAATACCTGGATAATAGATCCTAAAGTACTACTAAGGAGGAATATAAAGTTGTTAATACCTTACAAACTAGGGTGAGTTACTAGTCTAAAACTCCTAGGAATCAAGGTCTTCAAAGCATTAATTGTCAAAATGTTTAAAAATAAAGACAAGTGATGACAAGTGATCATTTTCCATTTTCACTTGGACATCCTGTTGTTCTGACCCAGAGCTGCTGGGGGCTGTCTCATCCAGGGCTGGCAGCATCCCTGACCACCCCCACCCTACCGCCGCCTGCCCATGGCTCTGGCTCACTGGCTGCTCAGGTCCATCCCTGACCCAGTGCTGTCCAGAGTGGAGCCATTCGGAGAGACTCGTCCCACCAATGAGGGACAAGGAAAACTCATCTTGGTAGGTACAATGTGCCTGTGGGAATCCAGGACACCTGCACACCCACTAAGGCTCAGCCTCCTCCTCAATCCAGCCAGGGGGCCTGGGGCTCAGTGTTTCAGTGCCTGGATGGTCCCTGAGCCCAGTCCTGATGCTCACGATTCTACTTAGGAACTTGTAAGTTGCTTCTAAGAGCGAGACTCTGCGCGCTGCACATCCAGTGCCGACTGAGGTCTTTCTCCAAAAGGTTCTATTTTTAACTAGAACAGGGTCCCAGCCACCACTTGATGCTGCCTCTCTCCAATGGTGGGGTTTGCTGATGTATCTCCACTGCCCTCCTTAAGGACCAATCTTGCAGCCTCAAGCACCAGCTTCCTCCCCTTCCCCAGAAGGTCTGAGGCTGCCCTGTGGCCATAACCTGCTAAGATTTGAATTTTCAGAATCTCAGCTATTTTTTGTGTTTACTAATAGAATTAATCCTTTGCCCCCAGAAGTAGCCTGCACCATTCCTGTAAGAAAGCAAACATTTATCCCCAATGTAAATATACAGTGAACAAAATAATTCCCACCTCAACCCCCACTGCTGCTGAAATTCCCCATCAGAGCACATTCCTTGGGTTATGGTGTTATGCCCTGATTAAAATGAAAATAGTCCTGAGAGGTATTTGAGGCAAGTGTATTATCTAGAAACCATTGTCCTGTGGCAATGAAACTGTCAAATCTCTGATCGTGGAGTTGGGCTGAGCAGGCAAGACAGGCACCAGATCAGCAAGCTTTAATGAGAGAAGGAAGAGAAAGAGGCCTAATGCCAGGGCTGCTCTAGTGAGGCCCCAGCTGCTGTCCTGGGGGAATTTAGATAATCCTGGCCAGACAGAACCCTCTGAGCCTGCTGAAGCTGCTGTACCAAGCACAGCATTACCCCTTGTGCAGCCTTCAGCTTCCCAGCACATGCTTTGAGAACCTAGCTCTCTCCAGCTTCCAGCCCCCACATCCCTCAGGCAGAGCGGAGATGCAAGGGACAGTGTGAGCCACGGTGCCCCATGTAGTGAAAACAGATGCCTGACATCCCCTGGGTGGTTCAGAGAGCACCAGAGGCACAGCCCCCTCAGAGCCACCGGCCCCCTGCTCTTGGTGTGCAATCACGCTGGGCTGTGAGGCAGCAGGAGTTAGGGCAGTGCATTCTAGTCCTTGTTGGCTGCTCTGGACTGTGAGCCCGGACATTAAAACACTCAGGGAACTTTGCCTACTCCTGTGTCCTGCAGCCTCTTTAAAAGTCAACCTGCAAACGGACCATCACTCCTGCCTACCCCACACCACAGCCTCCCCCGCCCCCTCCTCTCTGCCCCCTACCAACCAGGCATCCCACCATGGGTCCCACCTTGACTCCCTCAATTTGCCCTGCACATTTAATTGGTCACTAAGGTCTCTGGTTTTATGTCCTAAATATCTCTCCACCCGCAGTGCCAGGCCCTGAATCATGCCTCCATCTCTCCATCCTTTAATGGTCTCTGGTCCACAGTCTTTCCTGGCCCATGCCTGACACTGCCCCTGCTAAAAATCCATCTCTGTCGCCAGGGGCAGTGTTCCTTAACTTTTTGTTGTTGTTGTTCTTTAAAGCCCTGCTTTTCCAACCAAAACCTAATCAAATTTAGCCTTTATTACCAAAATGGCAGGTATACTTTTCACATTTTCCAAATATAAAATGTTAAATCTGAACGGGCTTTGTCAAACCAAATGCACACCCCATGCTAACAATCCAAGCCCATTGATGCCCAGCTGGGAGCTGTGCATTTTTCCCTCTGCCCAACCCCTTCTCCTTGAGGACAGCTACCCTGTAGGATGAGGCTGAGACTCAGATGACACCTCTACTCCCAGCCCCCTGACCTCTCTGCATTTGCTTCGCTCTCCAGGGGCTATTCCCAGGACCCAAGAGGCACAAAGCAGATTCTTGGTTGGGGCTGGAGTCTGCCAGGAACACCCTCCTCTCTTCACCTCCTCCCTGCAGCTCAGGTGTCCTCTCCTCTGGAAGCCTGCCCCCTACACCCCCGCCCTGGGCTCTCACATCACTTTTACTTGCCTCTTCCATTCCACTTGCAGCCCGGCAGCAACAATCTATTACCGTGAGCTCCTGGCAGGCGGCCTGTGTCTCTGCATTTCTCTATCCTCCCTGTTGCAATAGAGCCTGGTGCCAGTTAGGTGCTGAACAAATGTTAGTTGAAGGTAAATTGGGAAGAGCTGGGCCCACTTAACAAAGCAGCCCTGTCCAGCCCTGAGGTCCCAGCGGCAAGTGAGGCCTGAGGGGAGCTCATGATACAGTGTGAGGAGACAGACCCTGAAGGCTAAGGTGCTGAGTGTTCATGGAGGAGTGCATGGCAGGTGCCTCAGTGCCCAAATCACCTCTTGTCTTGGTATATAACCCAGTGGCTGGCCCCTCAGCCACCCTTCTTGCCTAACTTGAGGCAGAACCCAGCAACAGACTGCAACTCTTACATTAACAAATCCGACATTAATTATGGGGAGACAGAGAAGAAGGTAATATTACATACCACACAACACACACAGCAACCCCTTTGGCTCTCCCATGTTCAGCCCTGCCCTCTCTCTCTCTCTCACCTCCTCCCTTGAGCACCCCCTCACCTCTCTTGCCTGGGACCCTCCTCTCTGCACAGAGGAGCCCAGGAGCTCCCTCTCAGCCTGGCCAGCTCACTTCCTCACACCTCTGCAGCCTCTCAGCAGGGTCCCTGCTTGGGATTCGCCCTGGTAGGATGGCAGCTGGAGACTACACATCACGAGACGCGCTTCCTGTCACCAAGCATCTTCTTCCCTGTCCCACTGAAGACCAAGTACATGTAACCACTGGAGTATGAAATCGCATTTCTATGGATCGTTCCTTGTGGCTATAAGAGAAACAAAGGTCTATAAGGGGAGTAACAGATGCCCGAGTTGTCTTTTTGTTAAAATCAACTTAAGCTTCATGTGCCCTGAGCAGAGGCAGGCGCTGTCTCCTGCCACTTCAGTGGGGGAGTCTCCAGACAGGAAGAGACAGTCTGTGTGGCTCAGCACCCAGAGCTCAAAGTGGAAAGACGCAAGCTGCCACTTCCCAGGTGCTCCCCAACAGCCATGGCTATGGGTCTGTCAGCTGTCCTGGCCTCTGAAAGCCCCAGGCCCTGGTCCTACGGGTCAGCTCCCAACAAGGACAGTGTAGCATTTGTTCCAGGACTTAGGCTTGAAGTCAGAAGCCAGACTCACCGATCCCTGAATGAGACTCCCACAAGTGAGACAGGAGACGCTCAGGGCTGAGCTGCTGCTACTTTTGCAGAATAAATGAAGACGGTTGAATAAGGGACTGGACCACACCCTGCCTGATGTGTTCAGATAGAGAGAAAGCTCATGCCTCTGGCCAGTGGGATTATAGGGAAAGCTTATCATCATTTCTTCAAATACTTCTGAGTTTTACAAAGTTCTAGATTATGTATTAACTGCTGTGATCATTTAAGCCAAAAATAGTTGTAAAGAAGAAAGAAAGAGGCAGGACAGCGAGGGTAAAGTCTATGTCCATCTTAGTTGGAAGAATCCTTTAACCCCTTCACTGCTGCAGGCCCCGTAAGTTACTTATTTCTGGGCATCCCTGGTGCAAACATTCCTAGTGAAGTCCAGTGAATTTTAAAAGCCCTCCAGCAAACAGCCTCAAAGCTAATAGCTGGTAGGCAATGTTTTTCTGTTCTTCTATCCCGGAATTAGACTGTTGGGGAATGAATGGACTGAGTATTCTTTCTTACGGACTTGGAATCATTCCCATACCCGCTAACTAAATCAACAGTTAATTTGTCAAGTATCTGTTGTTGCCCAGGAATGAGCAAGAACTGGAATTGATGTGAGAGGGAAGATGGCTGGGAGAAACGAGACATGGCCCTGCCTGCTAGAGGCCCACAGTCATGTTTGTATTCATGAAAAACATGCATGTAAATGAAACATGCACAGATACATGCACATATACGCAGATATGTAATTCACTATTAAGGCCAACACACTACAGGGCCCTGACAATGAACGCCGAGGTGATCAGAAATGAATGGGTTCAACGCTTTTTGGGAAGGGAGACTGGAAACCTTGTGTGCACATTATGAGGACCAAAGTCCTGAGTTAGATCCTGAAGAAAGACATTATTCCATCCACAAAAGCTGTGAAACTCCAATAAGTGCCCAGTGCTATGCCCAGCCCTGCAGTGAAGGACCCAGCATTCTGGTTTTTCGGGAGAGGAAATTGAGACTGCAGGAACCTGGGTGACTTGATTCAGGCTGCAGAGTTGGTGAACGACAGAGCTTGTGTTTGAACCCCTCTAGTTCCAGAGCCTGTTCTCCTTTTACTTCACCACACTTTCTGCCCCTCATTCAAACAAAGGTGAGCAGATGCCAGGGGCCTGGTAGGAAGTGGGGCGGGGAGGGGAATGGACATCAGCAAATGGCCAGAGCCCAAGTTCTATATTCCTGGTGGAAGCCCTGAGGACTTGGCCAGCACCAGAAAGGATGATTCTACTTCCTATTTCTGGCATGCGGGGCTCAGAACCAAGCTCTTTCCCAGCACAGCAATGGGGATTAGGAGGCAAGGGAGAGAGTAGGCACCTCTGGGACTCGCTCTGACAAAGTGAGCTGAGCTTTTAGGTATAGAAGATCCACTGGCCCCTCAAGAGGACAGGTGGGCTGCAGTGGTGACAGCTGGTGGTGGGTCACCCACCTGCACTTCCAGGGCTGCCAGTCACTGCAGTGTGGGTACAGCCACCTATGAGACTTGCTTCATATGGACTCAATACAATCCTTCCACTAAAAGATCTGCCATGGGTCAGGACCTGGCTTGCCACTGGGGACACAAAGGGATGCAACTGCAATCCCATTTCTCAAAAGGCCCAGGACAGGGGCGTGGGGGGCGGCTCACAGAGAGATGATTACAAGACTGGGGCACAGTGATCTGGTGGAGGTTCATGAAAGTGACCAGGGGGTCCTAACCTCGAGGCTCCAGCACTGGGCTTTAACCCACTCATCAGCAGCCTCTGCCACTGATCACAAAACCATGTGGACCTCATGCCTTCATGAAAGGAAAGAAAGGGTTGTTGGGGAAGCCCTGGTGATGCAGAGACAGTGCTGAGCTAGCAGGATGGCTGGGCTCAGTCTTCCCATACTCAGTGCCTTCAGTAAAAAGGTCGAACTGGGAGACTATGCAGATAAAAGCCCATCAAAAAGGCTGTCTAATTGAGCTGACTGTCCTGATTTACTGTTGCACCTCAGGCTGTCCTGGAATCCAGTCACAGATACTTTTAAGCAGTCACCTTGCCTGCCTTTTGCCTTCAGGCAACTCAATGGAGCTATATTTTGAAAAGTTTCACCTCAATCAAATTCAAACATGAAACAGTTGATTCTGCTCCTTGGCCCAATCTGAGAGCATCTGTCCTTCAATAGGAAGGTAAAGTGTAACTCATTGGATCATGTGACAGGATTGTCTTGTCCCCATCCCCAATCACCCCCCGTCAAGAAATCCAGGAAACAGCTATCGGGTATGTATCCTTTTTTGTCTAATAGAATAAGCCATATCCTAAGCCATAAGAGGTGGGAATAAATGCTCATTTGGCACATTAAGGTTGAAGTTGTTTTGTGGGTTCTTTTTATTGGGCATTTCCCCCCACTGTTTGGGCATAAGAGAAAATAGGAACATTTTGTATCTAAACTGGAGGGTAATCCTGCACTCTCTCTCCCCTCTCCAGACTGGGGAAGCTGTGAACATTCAAAACTGAAATGAGACTTGGGAGTGCTGGTGTGGAGGAGGGGAAGGAGGAAAGTTAGTAGGCCCAGAGAAAGGAGATGGTGGGAAGCAGAGGGAGTATGTTAAGGGTAGGAGGTCAAAAGGCTCACATGGGGAACTGCTGGCCTCTGGAACATCCATGTGGAGACATCTCAAAAGCCTGAGCAGTGAGGCTCAGGCCATGATAGGGTGTTAAGAATAGAATGGCAAAAATAGGAGAGATGTTGACTGTCCATTCCTAGGATAGCGAAAATAGGAGAGATGTTGTTTGACTGTTCACTCCTCTCTCTGATGATTCTGTATTCTAAGTGTCTCCTGCAGGATCACCAGTTATCCATATGTTGGATCTCTGTTCTCTAAATCTATTGTTATCGTCTCACTGATTCTGTTGTTGACATTTTCCTTACATTCTGACAGTTTGTCAGTATTTTCCACTTCACTTATTGGATTTTATTATGGGGATATTAAGGAAAGAGCTATTTCACCTTCTGTATATTTCTGTGTGTATGTTTGCGTATCCATGTGTCAGAGACAATGCTATGTGCTCCCCAAACCCATTTCCTCTTCTTCCTGGGAGCCCATGTTTCCCAGCCCCGCTTCCGTCTGGACAGGACCCTAGGGAATGTAAGCCAGTGGAAAGTAAGCAGAAATAATGTCATCCCCAGCAGCCAAGCCAAGGCAATTAAGAGCAGAGGTGCCTTGTCCACTCCCTTATTCCTCCCTTGCCTCCCTGCTGGAGGCAGAGGATGCAGTGGAAACTTCCAGGCTCTAGGAAATGACGCAGCCACCAAATGGAAGAAAACGGGAAGTCACTGCAAGCAGCCCACTGAGCATCTATTTGATTGGAGTTTCTGAGGCTGTTGTTATGGCAGGTCACCTACCCTGAAAAACACATTCCCACCTGCCTTTAGGTCGGAATAGTCTTATTCTAGTGTCTCCTGCAGGATCACCAGTTATCCATATGTTGGATCTCTGCTCTCTAAATCTATTGTTATCGTCTCACTGATTCTGTTGTTGAAATTTTCCTTACATTCTGACGGTCTGTCAGTATTTCCCACTTCACTGATTTTAATTCAGCAAAATTCATGTGGATTTTAATGCTGATATTAAACATTTTATCATTTTGCATACTATCCTTACTTTATCTCCATTTTCACCTCAAATCTTTCATCTTAGTCTATTCTCCCCCCATGACTCTATTTCTTAGAAACCATGTCTTTTTGAGCCATATATACTAAGGATACCAGCTTTCTGACATTCTTCTGGTTCCTATAGTAGGTTATTATAAGAGGTAAATGCTCCTTTTGAGTCCTCCAGATAATTTATCTTCCCCTGAAATGTATTTTCTCAAGATATTTCTAATTGTTTTCCTTTATTCTCAAATAAGGTGAAATCAAGTCCCCTAAGATACAACCTTCAGGGAAAATAGCTTCTGGCAAAATGTGATGAGAAAGCCACATGTTTTCTGGAAATCAAGTGTGATGCACACATAATTAATAGTGACTTTTAATACGTCCAGGCAATTTCTGTACTAACATGAACAAAGAAATTACCTTAATGATTAGTCCAATTAAAATTAGAGATACAAAAGGACAATTATCAAGGAAACCAGCCCATTCCCACATGCAGATTTTTTAAATGGGGAGTCCATTTAGAGAAAACTTAAAATTCAATCAAACATATTTCTGGATGGTGGAGTGATTGGTGACTAACATCAGACTCAAGGAAATAAATACTTAGGTGAGCCCACAAATCTTAAAATATGACCCCCTGCTTTGCAATTTCCTGTAATGCCATAAAACTATTAATAAGATAGAGGAAGGAGGGAATGAAAAATAAACATCATGATAGCAATTTGATAACAGGACTATCAGATCCTGGAGACCCAGGCCAGCCTCACCTCTAGGACATCTCCTGCTTAAAGGAATGGCATGGGAGGTGAGTCACACAGATGAGCATAAAGAACACCTTTCTTTGATGTAGGTCTCAGAAGTGAAGGCTGAGAGATCGAAGCCCAGGTGTTGATTTGATAGAGGGGTAAAAATAAAATGAGCATTGGCATGACTGTATTCTTCAATTATAAGACATCCTTGATTGATTGGCACACCAATTATTTTAAATATTCCTGAGAAAGAAAAAAAAACATTGCTAACTATAATTATAAGTCATCATTGATTGGGGAACACATCCCAACTTCAAAGATGTTGAAATGCGGGGGAAAATGTGTGTCTTAGAATCAATGAAGTAAGGAATTCAACTTAGAAACTGGTGTCACTACTTTGGGACTGCCTTTTACATGGTGGATGGCATATCATCTACTGGGTCAGGGAGCTGAAGGATGAGACAAGAGAAACAGGCCATGAGGGCCTTGGGAGAGCCCCTTGACACGTGGATTCAGGGCTTATCAGTAGACCAGATTTGTTGGCTGTCAATCCATGCTTCTGCCCAGTACAGTGTCCTGAGAGCTACAACAAGGCACTGATGTGCATGGCCCCCAAACAGGTTTTCACTCAGTGTATATCTCAGTACATCTGCTGAGGAAGCATCTTCTTCTACTGTGAAATAAGAGCTTAATGTCATAAGGCAAGACCAGACTAAGATGAGAAGCAACAAGATGAGATAAAAATGGAAATTGACCCACCACCTATATTTCTGATTAGGCTCAGTCCATGAAAACCACAAGGGCTTTTGTTCTCCAGAGGGACATAGCATATAGTAGGTGCTCGATCAATGCTAGTTCCCATCCCCTATATTCTCTCTACAAGAACATTCCCAAATCTGCCATTTGATTCTGCCCTGTGTTTTCCCAAAGTTGGGAGTAGAGAGAAAATTAAGAACTATGGTGGGGAGGGGGTAAATAACTCCATAGAGGCCCCAAACTATTTCTCTACATGAAGGACCCAGGGAATTGGTTCCACCATATAGCACCATGGCTACAAATCCAGGCTCTGAATGGCACGAAGGGCCTAGGAATGAATCCCAGCTCTGCCTGTTTCTAGTTCTGTGACCTTGAACAAGTTGCTGAATTTTTCTAAACCCCAGGTTCTTTGTCCAATGTGGAGAAGAACAGTCCCTCCTCAGAGGATTATATAAGATAATATATGAAACACAGGCTTTGCACAGGGTCTGACAAATACTAAGGACTCCATAAATGTTAGGTGCTACTATTAAATCATTCCTCATATGGGTTCTTAACACTGCAACAACTGAATTTTTTTTTTCTTTATCACAGTCTGGATTTTATCTAGTCAGCAAGCACACATCTGGGCTGACTGCTCCATCAAATGTTCTCAAGGGAACATCAACGAATCTGAAACGAGCTGAATAAAATCAGGCAGGTTATGTCTGCTGCTGAATTTCTGCACTACAAGACATAGGTAGATTTTTAGCTGATACGCACTCTAAATGGTGGGCTCTGCTTTTCCATCTGAGCAGGTAATCTGCAGCCCACGGTGTTGGTGACAACACTGCTTGCATGCCTGGTGAGAATGTCTGGACTGGGTTACAGGTTTTTTCAGCTAATTCCCTGACCCCCTTGACACAGCCATTAATTACAAGCACAAAATGCTGTGCCCAGCCGTCTCCTGACACACTTGCACCTCAGGAGGATCTTCTTTGAGCTTGGAACTCAAAGAATGGGGTCAGATTTTTGGCCTGGAGGGAAAAAAATGACAAAGGGCTACAAACAAAGGCCAAAAATCATGAATGGTATAAGGAGGGTAAATGCAAGGGGAGACCCCACCTCTCACCACTTAAGGCATTTCAAGCACATTCAATGAGGATTCATATACTGGTTAGCAAACAAATGGAATATATTAGCCCAAGGCAGCATATGGACCAAAAGTGCCCAGTGATGAGGCCACAGTGAATATCCACCTAAAGACCTCCTTGCATGATGTACACAGGGCATAGGCCTTAAAAGCTGTCTTGTGGAAACATGTACCTTCGTGGTATTAAATGAAAAAGGTGTTGGGGTGGACTCAATATACATACTTTCAAGTGCCTTCTCTGTCCAAGCACTGTGCCAGGCACTGTTCTGCCATGCGCCTGTCATTCCAGGGCCCACCCCGTGCTGTGGAATGAGGGCCTCAGCAGCTGTGCTGCCTTGGGTGAGCCCCTCCACCACTGTGTGCTCATTTCTAAATGGCGGCCATTGCAGTACCTCTGCCACAAAAATGTTCCCCCTGCATTTCTGGGTAGCCTCTTCATGAGGGCTTCAGAACTTGGCTCAGCTGCCAGCTTCCTAATGAAGCAGTGCACCTGCCCAGGGCAGGTATGTCTCTACCCTCACCTAGCCCCACACTGCTCCCCCCCACACACCATGCATGTGGGTTTTCCGGAGCTCAGGCCGGGTTGCATGGCTCCCTGGGCTGCTCCCCCAAGCTCCCCACAAGGAGGCCTGCTGTCATCTTTCTTGTGGCTCTTGGCCCCCCTGCCAGGCTCTCTGCTTTTGCTTTGAGGTCTCCTTGACTTGGGCCCCCCTCAAGGCTGCAGGACTCAGGGTTGCTGCCGGCCACAGCTGTGCTTGTGCTCCTCTGACAGAAGCGAGGCACTTTTCTGGGTGCCAGCCACTCAGTGGTGAGGGAGATGTGCTCTACAGCCTCCACGTGCCAACAGCTGGGGGGCCCCAAACTTTATGCAGTGTTGGGTGTGGACAGGACAGATGTCCACACTGTATCTTGGCTTTCTTTGTGCCCAAGTCTCTCCAGAAAGTGGAACAAAGTCCCCTGATGTCATCTCTCTCCTCTATTGCCTCTTCTTTCTGTTGGGAAGATAACCTTTTAAACCCTTCATAATCTCAGAAGCATTATCCCATAAGGGTGAAGAACAAAGACGGTGCAGTCTGCCTAGTTTATATCTTGGGTGTACTTTCACAAGCTGCAAGCGTTACTGAACCACCCTGTACCTCAGTTTCCTGCAGTCTGCCTAGTTTATATCTTGGGTGTACTTTTCCAAGCTTTAAGGGTTACTGAACCACCCTGTACCTCAGTTTCCTCATCTGTAAAGTAGAGTGGTAATTATGGTAGCCACCCCAAGGGGCTGTTGCAATTAAATGGGTTCATCCATGTAAAACACTTAGGATAATGCCTGTCACAGAAGAAGCATTCAATAATGCTGGTCTTATCTGACAGTTTACAGTCAGTGTGGGTAAATCAGAAAACTCGGCTGCACTAGCTGAAGAAGGTGAGTACAAGTGAGGACCTGGGAAGAATGTTGTCTGGGAATGTTCCAAGGGAATCTGTATTGGGTTGAATATTCCTCCCCAACTCCCTGCCAAAAATATATATGTGTGTGTGTGTTCTAACTCCCAGATCCTGTGAATGTGATCTTATTTAGAAAATGGATCTTCACAGACACAATAAAGTTAAGCATCTGAAGATGAAATCATCCTGGATCATCCAGGTAAGCCCTAAATCCCTTCACAAGTATCCTTATAAGACACAGACACAGAGGAGATGGCCATGTGAAGATGGAGGTAGAGAATGGAGTGAGGCAGCCACAAGCCAAGGAACACCAGGAGCCATCAGAAGCTGGGAGAGGCATGGAAAGATTCTCCCCCAGAACTTCTGGATGGAGCACAGCCCTGCTGACACCATAATTTTGGACTTCTGGCCTCCAAAACTGTCATGGCGCTTCTCCAACCACGACGTACATGCAAACCATCTGAGGATTTTGCTAACCTGCAGATTCGGATTCAGCAGGTCTGGGATGAGGGCTGAGAGTTTGCATGTCTCAAAGGCCCCCAGTGATGCCAATGTTGCTGGTCCACAAACCACACTTTGAGTAGCAAGGTTTAAGAATGTATTGTCATCAGCAGTACCATGATGACAAACGAAACCACTGGAAACAAAGGGGCAGAGGTTGTAGATCCAGTCAGCCACAACAATGCTGGGCCCCTGTGACAGCATATGAGAGCCCAGCTTTCAGCTGCGGGATAAAGAGTAGAAGCAAGCCATTGACCTTTAGTGGCATTTGTCCCTGGGCTCAATCAATGCTTCTGAATTGAATAGCAGCTCACCCGGGCAATGCTAATGGGTTTTGACTGCTCCAGTTCATCACTCCCTAACAGGGTCAACCAAGAAGTAGTCGCATCCTTTTTGCTAGGGCGGGGGAAAAAGGTTTTATGATCCCTGCCTTATGGAGGACCCAGAATAATTCCTGGGAGAATGGAAATGTTGGTGACAGAATTCCAGTTTCCTAATTTCAATGAACTTGATGGAAATGTATAAATCAAGACTTTTGTGTTAATGCTTTTATGGGCAAAAAACACTTGATCCAAAAAGAAGACAAGAGCTCACCTCTAATGTAGCTTGTGCTCTTCTGTGACTGGGTACTGAGACGCTCATTTTGGTAGACAAGAGAGGAGAGGCCCCTGGCATGCATGCCCCAGGATGGGGGAGGTAGCTTTACCCACTAAAAAAGCCTACGTCAACAACATTTTTAAAAAGCTGGTCTACCAAACCCAATACAGGAATCGGTAGGAGATACAGACAGCCCTTAGCCTACATTCTCACTGGATTCTCCCACTGCTCTCTCTCCAGCCCCCACCCCACAATGCATCCCACACACAGGGTTATATTTCAAAATGCTCCAGAAAAACCATCCGTGACTTCTTGTGGTCCACAGCCAAATGGTCACAAAGCTTTATACCACGTACAGGCTCTGATCAACTGGTAGTGGCTACCTTTGAAGGGCTTCAGTCCTTCTTCACTCCGTGGGAAGAATGCTAGGATTGATTTCCAGTGTCTGCCATAGACTCAGAGCAGGAAGACTGGGACCCTGCCGTTTCTTTCAGGACAATAGGATAAAGTTATTTCATGGCTTTCAAGCTCCTTGGGCTACCATTAAATCATCTCCCACTCTTTTACATGAAATGCTCACTCCAGACAAAGCCCACACCAGCCCAACACTCCCCAATATGTGACCCTGCCTTTGTGGCTGGGGTCCAGCAGAACTTTCCCCTTCCTCATCCATCCCTCCAATCCCCAACGCCTAATTCCCTCTCCCTCTCCTGGGCTCTAGTGCCTCCCATTTATCACTAAACTGCCTTCTTTTCCTGCTATTACTCATCTCTGTAGATGAGTCAGGACAAAAATGACTCCTGTATGAGTATTCCCAGATTTTCCACTCCCTCAGACCCTTTTCTTCCCTGAACTCCCAGAAAAGCCTGCCTTGACTCACTGGCTCCTTGGATCTTTAGAATGCAGAATTGGCCAGGTGTGGTGGCTCATGCCTATAATCCCCGCACTTTGGGACGCTGAGGTGGGCAGATCACTTGCAGTCAGGAGTTCGAGACTAGCCTGGCCAACATGGTGAAACCCTGTCTACTAAAATATACAAAAGTTAGCTGGGCGTGGTGATGCACGCCTGTAATCCCAGCTACTCGGGAGGCTGAAGCAGGAGAATTGCTTGAACCTAGGAGGTGGAGGTTGCAGCAAGCCGAGATCGTGCCACTGCACTCCAGCCTGGGCGACAGAGGGAGACTCTGTCTCTATAGAATGCAGAATTGCCAGGCAAGGGAGACAGGATAAGAACAGGAGGATGGGACCTTCGAGGACGTCCGTGGATTTGTAGGGGCCTTTTGCTGAGAGAGGAGAAGCTTTGTGAGGTTCAAGGGCAAGGGCATAGCAGAGAAAAGTGAATTCAGAACAAACACTGCTGTGCTCCGCATTCTTCCCATGTCATATTCAAGAAAGGCAAGTAAATGCCTGGAGCTTCTGCTGGTCACTCTTGTCTGTCCCTGAGGCCACTGCAGTGCCCTCTGTCTGGACCTCACAGGGCATGGCCTGTATGTGCTCTCTTTCCCAGTGCCTTAAAGGGCCATTTCCAGTATCTATCTGCCAGGGTTTCTGGGCTGGGCTCTAGTGTGACAGAGTCAAGATGGCCCTTAGCATATACCCGACTCCCTCGCTTTACAGATAAAGAGACTGAAGCCCACAGTGGGGGTCAGTCTGCACCTCAAATTTCACCACGGCTGAGACACATGTGTGAGGAGTCAGTCCTGGGCTGATGTCAGAGTGTGCCTGCCAATACCACTTGTCCTCCTTTGAGAAGAGGTGCATTAGGTGAGTGGATACCAAATCAATCCAGTTTGACAGGTATTGATTGAAGACACTCTCTGAAAAGGTATTGTGTGTGAAAATACGTTAAATGTTCTAGAAAAACATGCTATGGATATTGCCCTTTTGTGAGTTAGTTTATGATGGGATATATACTTTTTGCACAGACAGTAACCATCTCCGCTTATGGGAGAAGCCCTTTGATGTCTGTGCCTTTGGGTCTGGCTTCGTGTGTCCCTTTCCACCCACAGGCATAAACCCTCTTCTAACTCCTCCTTCTCATCCTCCTCCTACCCACACACAGACACGTTCCTTGAGGACTTGCCTTGTCTTACTCCCACACAGGCAAGTCCAGTGCAGAAAAGTCACCTTGGCAATGTTTATTTTTGATGGTGGGGAAGTAGGGAAGCCTCACTGAAGATCACTCGGGCCTGTCGGCATGGTTTTCCACTGGCATACTCTCAAAGATACGCTGAGCTTCCAGCTCTCATTGAATGTCAGAGTTACAGGGACTTTGAAGGCAGCCTGGGCTGGGCCTTCACTGGCCTACCCATTCCTCAGCCTTTCCTGCTGACCCCTGCAGGCTCCCATGGCAGCTGGCTCCATGCTGGGTTGGGGGCGATTAGAGCCACTGCCTAAAGATGAGAGAAGATGCCAGGGCATTCCTTCCCTCACGCACTGTCTCAAGAAATATCTCCTCCATGGCCCCAGTTTCTGCCAGAGGCCCACCATGTTTCTTCTAGTTTCTGCAGGGTGGCCCTGGCCCCTGGGCTGGAATAACACTATCTCCTTCCTCCCTCTGCCTCAGGGTAGGTCTCTGGGCCACCTCCCCAAGCCTTGTTTGTTGGTTGGTTGGTTTTCAGCTCCTTCATTACCTGTCTAAATTTTCTGCATTAAATTCCCTCTGTTGAAACACTTGAAGAAATTTCTATTTACCTTGTTAGGCCCTGACTGAAACATGGCCCAACCTCTCCCCACCCCTTCATGGAACTTATGAAGAAACCAAGGCCAAGAGCGGTGTGCTTTGTCCAAAAAAGACTCATGGACACTTAGTTGTCAGTGACTGGCCTGGGTTTCTCAGTTTCTGTACTCCACACCTCTGCAAAATCTGGCAGGACATGCTTCCTTTTTAGTTTTAATCCAAAAGAATCCAGAGTTATTGGGGTCAACAGTTTTGAAATATGTGGCTTCTAAGGAACAACCACAGTTGCAGTTCCAGTCCTTTCACTTTCTAAATACCCCCTTGGACTATCAGGAGCTATTTAAACCTTGTTTCTGAGAGACGGAGACGTCAACTAGAGTAGCCCAGACTGTGACCACAGCCAGGTCACTGCCCGCTTCCACGCTTCCGTTTCCAGCCTCTATTTTCATACTTAAGGAAACTAACGTAATACAAAATGACCATTTCTAAAAGTATTTAAAACTTTCTTTTAATATGTGCAGCAAAATTCAAGTCCACACATTTTTGGACCAGATGGTTTCTCAACTCTGCAAAGTAGGTTTAAAGTAATAGTTATTTAAGCGTGCCATATATTTTAAATACACAGTGCTTCTGCTAATTAACACTTCATGATTTCTCAAGAGTCCCACAGGCAATAGTTACCATTTGTAAATGGTGAAATATAGTGTCAAGAAAATGAATCCTATTTTGCTCCCAAATTGCAGCCCTGGGAGGGTTTACGTGAGATATCTCAGCCCTTCCCCACTGTGTTAATGGAGGGGTGAGAAGATGAAAGTGACTGCTCTGGAGTTGGATGCTGGGAACATGTGAACGTGATACCACATCAGGCCTCTGCACACAGAGGTTCTTCAAAAGGCAGATCCCCTCCGCCCGTCATGGGCTTATGGGCCAAAATTAGTTACACAGATACATGCAAGTTAAACAGCGACCTAACAAGAAGACATGGATACACATGCACACATTTACACACACCTGTTGTGTCCTGTGTTTGGAGGACAAAATAGCCACAGTCTGCGTGAGCCTGAGAGGCAAGGCAAGCTAATGTACGGGCATGAAGTGAGGCTGGCCTCTCTGCCCCAAATCTCACCAGGCCACTTACATATCCTCCCCTACTCCTCTTTGCCTGAAGTTCAATCATTTAAAGATTGATTTGACTAATATGTCTCCTCTTTTTAAAAGTCAGTGCTCCTGGAAGAGTTGATCAGATACAGTCACATGCTGCATGATTTGGTCAATGACAGACCACATATATGATGGTGGTCCCATAAGATTATAACACTATATTTTTACTGTACTTTTCCTATGTCTAGATACACAAATACTTACCATTGTGTTGTAATTGCCTACAGTATTCAGTACGGTCACACACTGCAAGGTTTGTAGCCTAGGAGCAATAGGCTAGACCATATTGCCTAGGTGTGTAGCAGGCTAGGTTTGTATAATACACTCTCTGATTTTCCCACAATGATGAAATCACCTCATAATGCATTTCTCAGAACACAGTCCTGTCATTAAGCAACATGTGATTAAATTTTTAATCCTTCATACATCAATGTGGCCGAATGAGACAGCTTTCTTCCTGGTGCTTTGCAGACATCAGGGGCTGACAGGTTGGAGAACCCAAAGAAAATATGGAGTGCTTAGGGGAATATACTAGGAGGATGCAGGCTGCCTTGCTTTATTGTAATGGGGGGTCCTGGACACCTGGGCAAGTGGGGAAAAGGGGTATTTAGAAATTGATGGGGCACCAAAGAGAAAAGGAGGAAGAAATGTCTGCTTACCCAGGCTCTGCCCAGGACTACCTTGCCTGGACAGGATGCCACTGTCCACATCTACTACTGTCTCAGGATTGCTTCCTCTTTAGGGTAAAGGAGACGTGAGCAGAAAGCTGACACTAAAGCAGAGGACAAAGGTAATGGCAAAGACTATGTGCAATTAGGAGAAAGTTCACTGCGGAAACTTCTTTATTGAAATCCTAAAAATAGCAAAGAACTAGACTGTGCTTTCACCTGTCACTAGACTGGAAGTTTTAAGCAGACAGAGCCTTGTCTGACTTTGCACACCACCATATCCCCAGCACCCAGAATAGCGTTCATTAAAAGGTGCGCTCAGCGGGAATTGGTTCAGCGCATGAGATGGTACACACCAAAGTGCAAGCAGAGGACACCTCAAGACCCTTCTAATCCCCTCATTTCTCAAGGCCCAGTGACCATGTGTGGCTGCACGGTCTCTTGCTGGAGTTATAAATGGGCTGCTTGAGAAAAGACAAATCCCTCTACAGACCCCACAGAGATGCACTGCTGAGTTCTGCTGTTCCCCAGGGACACTGCCTTCATTAGGCAGCACCTGCTATGTGGCTAGCCCATATGTATCATGTCAGGCAGTCCCACAAGAGGAGGTAGACACTGCACCAACCAGCCTTAAGTTTCCCTTAACCAAATCTTCCAATGAGTGACAGTGTCTGCACCAGAAGACAACAAACGGAAATTCTTTGGGGTACCTCCCACCTTTCATTTCTGAGGCACCACAAGAAAAATGAAACCACCGATATTCTGTGGGACCTGATGCCCCAAGGTAATGTTTATGGTCATATTTTCAATTTTCCCCTCTCTTCTCATTGAGTTGAGAGGATGAAGTGGCACAGGCAGCAGGGGAGAACCCAGCCATGATTCTGAAGGAAGGCAGGACAAAGTGAATGGGCTGGAACCAAGGCATGAAGTTGTACGAAAATATATAGTATGAAGCCTTTGGGTCTTCACAGTTTGCAAAACCATTTTGTCAATCAACCAAAAACAGCTCTGGATGTAGCCAGCGACACTCCTTCCTAAAGTTCATCTACACAGATCCAGATGCACGCCCCTTGCTGAATGCTGAGCTTACAGTAAGTCATCAACTAATTCCTGTCCAACTGAGAAACATTTGAATGCAATGATATCTGGACCAACTGAGATCACATATATGTGAAATAGAAAGCTTCTCCCAATTCCTGGGTATGGACTTGACCCCTGCACTATACAGAGAAGGCAAGGCACTAAGCTGGCATCCTGGGCACTGCATCATGAGGGAAAAGCACTGGACAGACTATGAGACCAGGGTCTGGTCCCAGATCTCCCTGAGCCATCCTCAGATGGCCTTCAGGGATGTCAGAGGTGGGCATGGAGACGAGGATCCTGTCTGTCTAGAGCCAAAGCAGTAAGGTCCCCGGGGGCTGGGAGGTTTTTGCCTCTACACAAAGAACTCGGCCAGCTAATGTTTCCTCTGAACCAAGCCCACTGCTTGCCTGGGGAAGTCAGTGTCTTTCCTTTGTGGAGATGAGGGAGACAAAGGAACTTTTTGGAGGGTTTTAGAATGCCACAGCTCACCGCAGGTTATTGGGGAAGGGGGATGTGCAGGAGCTAAATTTGAGCCCCAGTGCTGTGAACTTCACAAGGGGAAAGAGTTGCCGAAATGCCTGGGGAAACAGTGGAGGGTTCTGGCCTCCATCTGTCTATTCACACATCTGTCTGATCCGCCTTACCCTGCTAATTAATTCCCATCTCATCACAGCCACTCTTGGCTCATAAGTCTCTCTCACAGTTTCCCATCTAGGTTATTTAGCATTCAAGGATTACATGCTACAAAAATTAGCCACATTTGAGTAAATTAGCTACTTTTATAAGCCCGGCATCCAAGGGCCATCTCTATTAGATTTGGCATAGGCTACAATTTTGCAGAATGTTTTCCCTGAGTTTTTCTGGTGGCAGATGTTGCCTCTTGCAGAGAGATGCGAAATCACTGCTGGCTCGTCTTATCCCCAGTGATCCCTTGGCTGCTTTTTAAGGAGGCTTTAATAATGCATAGGAAGGAAAGGCGGTGCATGCATAAAACGCCATGCCACTATCAGGACGTGCTGCCTTGAAATCAGGCCTGGTGGTTAAAGAAAATGGGCCAGTTTTTAGAGGAAGTTTTCTGGTTTGCACCAAGCATGAGGGTTTGGATTGCAGAGCCTTTCCTGAAGATGCCATCTGACAAGTGCAGGTTTGAGCCAACATCAGCTTATCAAGTGCTGAGTTTAATTTCCTCGCAGCAGCCAGGCCACACAAATCATTGCCTGTTGAGGAAGGAAGGAAGGAAGGAAGGAATGCTTTTGATGTAGCCATTGAAAGTGGTAAGGGTGAATGCAGATTTGGCTGAACATGTTGGCTAACAAAACATGTTATCAAAAAGGTGTTCTGGGTCTGGTAAAACATATCAATGTGGTAGAAGGGAACAGAAGATTCTATATCTGGATTCCCAATTTGCAGATTACATAACTGATGTCACTGTGCCACCTGGGAGGGTTTTAATATTGTTAATAATACAGTAAGAGCTGGCGAGTTTTCAGAAATGGCTTGCTGTATTGATAAAGAAAGGATTGCCTTTCTTGTCCCCAAGTCCCAGTGCTTTCCACAGACACACAAAAGCCCACCCCCGGCAGCAGATGAGCAGACTTCATCTCTGTTGTCAAGGAAACCAGTCTGTTCTTAGCTCTAGAATTAGAAAGCCTGGGTCTGGCCTCAGCAGTGCCTTCCACCCACTTCTCCTGCCGGGACCTGCTATCTCCACCCCCCTCTCCCCGGGGACACTGAAGACCCTTTCTCTAGCAAAATCTCTAGCACATCACTGGAGTTGGGGGCTCTATTAGCAGCTCAAATCAACCATTGGGTGGGTGCACAGGCCAGATGAACAGACACATGGGGGAAAAATGAGTTTATCTACATAGAAAAGGAAAGGACAATTGGCAAGGATCTAGGACAACCGCCAAGTGATTGAGCCATGTTATATGGAATGGCTTAGGGAAGCAGGAGTGGCCACTCAGTGCTGGCCCAGCACTTTCTCCCTCTAAAGCATCTACCCCCACCCCTCACCCCCTCACACACACATGTTGCTCTAGATGACACAGGTAGCCCACTGGCATCACCAGTGGACCAGACCTGGCACTCTGGACTGCCCCAGGGAAGCCTTTTGGGGTAAAAGGTGTTGGTAAAATGCTCCCAGGTCAGGACACTTACAGAGTCAGGGGTAGCACACTGGTCTGGAAGGAGGGAAGAGAGGACCCCAATGTCACTACTACCGAGGAAGGGAAAACTGAAATGGAAAGGAAACAGAAAGACAGAGGAGTGAACCAGCCACTGGCAGGAGAGGAGAAAGGATGACCAGTATCTTTGGATATATGCTCTGTGGAAAAGGGTGGGTACAAAATTAAAGAAAGCTCGGACATGATACCCATTCGGGACAGTCTTACCCAGGAAGCAACCATGTGCTTAATTCTCTGAATTCCCCAAGCCAACCATGTCTGTACCCTTTCTGAATTTAGCAGCATCTAGCTTGCATTGCACCCATTTGAGTAAGTGTGTTATCTGTCTGTTTAAACCAAGAGCCCTGAAAGATCAAGTTCTGACCCATCTTTCTATTTCCCATAGCCCTGGAAGAACCTGCGTGTACTAGGGGCTAGTGAGGATTTGTCTTCATGAGTGAATCCTTATTTTAGACACCGTGAAATCACCTACAGAAAGGGTTCAGAATTTTGAAATAATTATGAGAAAAAATGTTAAACTGTTATCTCTAAAATTTCAAACAATATTAGTTCGATTTTTACTTTTCCTAGTGTTTTTTCCAACTGTCGCAGTTATTATGATTGCCTTATTATTATTAATGATGATGGTGATCATTTCTTGTCAGCACAGGAAAGGTACAGTGAGACACCCAAACAGAGAAAAGAAGGGAAAACAAAAGAGTGCCCTCTGAATGAAACCCTGAGAACACACAGGATGTTTGGGGGCAGAGATTTGCATAATGATTAACTGAAAAGAAAATGACTCCTCAGCCACTCGGACTAGATGTTAACCTGACAGTGTATTAGCGTATCAAAATTCCATCACATACCTGGGTCGGCCCTGGAGGGATATCACAGGCATGGGGGGCACAGTTCACACAACCCAAATTTAAAATATCTCAAATGTTTTGCTAGAATTTCTCAAACACTGTGAAGAATAGAGTCCCCAGAGGAGCTTTTAAAATTTTCCCTTTTCCTCTCTGATTTGCTGCACCCACATACACAGCTACCTCCATGCCTTTTTCCTCAAACATCGACCTCCCCACCCCTAAAATTTCCTCTGCCCTAGCCCACTTGCTCTGCCTTCTTTCCCTCCTCCCTCTTTCCCAACAAACTCAGTGTCATTGTGCAAATGTAAAACCTCATTCCACATATCCTTCCTTGATCCCCACGCCCCTGCTCTCCTCTCCTTCCAAGTCCAGTCTCTATTACCCCGCTTTCTTTCTCTTTTTTTTTTTTTTTTTGAGATGGAATTTCACTCTCTCACCCAGGCTGGAGTGCAGTGGCGTGATCTGGGCTCACTGCAACCCCCGCCTCCTGGGTCAAACAATTCTGCCTCAGGCGCCCGCAGCCACGCCCAGCTTTTATATATATATATATATATATATATATATATATATATATATATAT
>NC_037681.1:91431893-91438099 GCF_003255815.1 Theropithecus gelada
ATATATATATATATTTTTTTTTTTTTTTTTTCAGTAGAGATGGGGTTTTACCACATTGGCCAGGCTGGTTTTGAACTCCTGACCTCACATAATCTGCCCACCCTGGCCTCCCAAAGTGCTGGGATTACAGGCATGAGCCGCCACGCCCAGCCCATATTCCGCCACTTTCCATCGCACAAGCCTGACCAGGCAGTCGTGCCTTTCCCCCATCAGGAGGGCACGACAGGGCAAGGGAAGAAGCCCTATATTCAAAACCAGAGTCTCTAACTGCCAGAGGGGCAGAAAGGCTGAGAACAATCAGATAGAGGGTATGATTTGTCTCCCATCACATAAAGACTATGTCACAAAGGAAAACTGGACAGGTATGATGGCATAAAGGAGAGAGTCAAAGAGGTACCAGTTGGATTGGCACTAGATTAAGGGCTGAGCCAGCCGGGGAGATGCCTGGAGTCCTAATCATCAAGTAGTGTTAAAATGTCATCAGCATAAAGGAGAAACACAGCACCGGTTAACTTGGATTTCTGGATATGACTCCTCACATAGTGGTGACATTTAAACTGGTTCTGTTCCTATTGAATAGACAGAAAACTTACGATAGCTCCTCACCTGTACTGACTTAGAATTTTTAAGTATTTTTGCAAAATGACCCTCCAGGTTTCCTGGTATAAGCATGAAAGTCCCCTGAAGTCTGCAACAACATTCAGTTGAAATTTCTAAACCAAGTAAGACATGACACAGGACACAGTGCTATGTACTAAGATAAGTTATTTAGCTTACTATATAACTTCTAGAACTTTTCATATACTTTTCAAGAAGCTGCCTAGTTCAGAAAATCTTAGTAATAGTTTCTGAAGAGAAATCTATTTTTCCTCACACTGTATGGGACATAATGTGAATCTATTTCTCCCCACTGTGTTGCTGTGTTGTTGTTGTTGTTGTTTTTTAAGTTGAATGAATGCTCAAATAATATGAGCTTGGAGGTAAGCAGAATCATTAGTCCAGGAGAGGAGGGAGCATCTATTATAAAAAGGCTTGATACCGTTTTGGAACATTCAATTCATCCAAGTCCCCCTGTCCTGATTCCATCTCCTGAAAAATTCTTCTGATTGTGATTCAGCTTCTCACATTCACATGAGGCCAAAGGAGCACGAATCCAGGGTTAAACACTACAGCCTGCCTCTGATCTTCACTACCACTCTTTAGAGTGGAAATTACTATCCCCCTTTTATAGAAAAGCAAACTGAGACCCAGTGAGTTTCAGCAACTTGCTCAGGAGCACACAGCCAATAAGTGGCAGAGCTGAACACTGGATCTGGGTTCATCTGATTCCAAAGCCCAGTACACTATGAGGTCTCCTGTTGTTTCTGCAGCTTGTTTAATTTTTAAAATAAATTAAACACTACTTGGGAGACATATCTATAAACAAAACAAAAATCCAATAAGGGAAGAACAGAATGTTCAAATGATTACAAATATCCTAAGAAATTCCTGTTTAGGATGCTGTCTGGTTAGTGATCCGTGAGTCAACCTTGCCTAACTTTTCACTAAAAACTAGTGTCAGTTCACACACAAAATTAGATCATAACCCATAAGAACTACAAAAATGAAAACTGACAATTAGCCTAGGACCAGAATGATGGATGATCATTTACTCATCGAGACCAATGAGACTGAAAAGAGAAGCATGAAGAGGGATTGATATAGGCACTTGTCTTTGCTACTTGGAGGAGAGAAAGCTAATCAGCTGAAAGATAATAAAGCTTTATTCCACCCTCATTGCCTGCCTGCTAGCTCAGGGTCTGTACCCTCCAGAAAACTGAGCAATCTTCCCACTGTGATATGGAAGCTACTCCTTGAGAGGCCAGAGCCATTTCACACACGTATTGCCTCATGCTTAATCTGTACCAGGACTGCAGTGCTGGTCATGCAACATGGCCAGGGACAGATGTGGATTCCAATGCTGTATTGCAGCCAGAGATTTGGAGAGACACATAAAAAGTGCCTGTGACAGGATGGGTGTGGGAGTCAGACAAAATCCCCCTCTAGGCTATTGGTAAAGAGATATATCTATGATGAAGTCATAAAATATTACTTAAAATAATTAGCTAAGCCATAAGCAGAAGATTGAAACTGGACCCCTTCCTTACGCCATATACAAAAATCAACTCAAGATGCATTAAAGACTTAAATGTAAAACCCAAAACTATTTTAAAAAACCCTGGAAGACAACCTAGGTAATACCATGCTGGACATAGGAATAGGCAAAGATTTCATGACAAAGGCACCAAGAGCAATTGCAACAAAAGCAAAAATTGACAAATGGGATCTAATTAAACCTAAGAGCTTCTGCACAACCAAAGAAACTATTAGGAGAGTAAACAGACAACCTACAGAATGGGCAGAAATATTTGCAAACAGTGTATCTGACAAAGGTCTAATATCCAGCATCTATAAGAAACTTAAACAAATTTACAAGAAAAAAAAAAAACATTAAAAGGTGAGCAAAGAACATGAAGACACTTTTAAAAAGAAAACATACATGTGGCCAACAAGCATATGAAAAAAAGCTCAATATTACTGATCATTAGAGAGATGCAAATCAAAACCAAAATGAGATACCATCTCACACCAGGTCAGAATGGTTATTATTAAAAAGTCAAAAAATTACAGATACTGGCAAGGTTGCAGAAAAAAGAAAACACTTATACAGTGTTGGTGGAAGTGTAAATTTGTCCAACCATTGTGGAAAGCAGTGTGGTGATTCCTCAAAGAGCTAAAAGCAGAACTACCATTTGACCCAGCAATCTTATTACTGGTATGTACCCAAAGGAACATAAATCATTCTACCATAAAGACACATGCACACATATGTTCATTGCAGCACTTTTCACGATAGCAAAGACCTAAATCCCTATCAATGGCAGATTGGACAAAGAAAATGTGGCATATATACACCATGGAATACTATGTGGCCACGAAAAAGAATAAGCTCACATCCTTCACAGGGACATGGATGAAGCTGGAGGCCATTATCCTTAGCAAACTAACACAGGAACAGAAAACCAAATACTGCATGTTCTCACTTATAAGTGGGAGCTAAATTATGAGAACACATAGACACAAAGAAAGGAACAACAAACACTGGGGCCTACTTGAGGGTGGAGAGTGGGAGAAGGGAAATATCAGAAAAAATAACTATTGCATACTAGGTCTAGTACCTGGGTGGTGGAATAATCTGCACAATAAATCCCCATGAAACAACTTTACCTATGTCACAAACCTGCACATGTACCCTTGAACCTAAAATAAAAGTTAAAAAAAGAAACTAAAATAAATAAATAATAAAATCATTAGCTCAATAAATATGCCCCAGGAAAAAAATAAACAAATTATGGCTTATGATATTTATATCAGAGACAATAAAAGTCAAAGTTAAAAGCGCTAAATGATTCAAAATATTTTTATATTTGAAAAAAGTAAATCCCATAATGAAACTATCATATGGAACTATTATGCACTAAATAACATAGCACTGGACTATATATGTAAAGCAAAAACTGTTGAGAATCAGTAAGAAAATAACAGGATCATAATAATAATGGATTACCTTAATATGCTTTTCAGTCCTTGACAAAGATGCTTAAAAAAGAGGATAGGAGAATACCAGAAACCTGAATCGGTTGACTAATTAGACTTAAAGGTATCCCTCCTCACTATCCACAATCTCACAATACAAACTCAGAAACCTAATACATTTGGGTGGCAAAAATTACATTACAGTAAGCAATTTCACTGCAAGTATGCAGAACAGAGTAAAATGCTAGTTAAAAACAAAACACCTCAGCTAACAATTTCTTCATTCTAGGAGAAGCATCATTTATCCTCAGGGAGATGGCAGAGTTTTTGTTGTCTTGGTTTTTGTGGGGCTTTTTTTTGTTTGCTTGCTTTTTTTTTTTTTTGTCTAGGAAATTTTTTATTTTTATTTTTATTTATTTATTTTATTGAGACAGGGTCTCACTCTGTTGCCCAGGCTGGAGTGCACTGGCACAATCACAGCTCACTGCAACCTCTGCCTCCCGGGTTCAAGTGATTCTCCCACCTCAACCTCCTAAGTAGCTGGGAGTACAGGCGTGTGCCACTATGCCTGGTTAATCTTTGTATTTTCAGTAGAGACGGGGTTTCACCATGTTGGCCAGGCTGGTCTCGAACTCCTGGCCTCAAGTGATCCACCCGCCTCGGCCTCCCAGAGTGCTGGGATTATAGGTGTGAGCCACTGCACCCGGCCTTGGTCTAAGAAATATTTTGAAGGGTCCTTTAAAATGTGAAAAGTGAGTTCCTGCCTCCTTTGTCAAATTTCACAAATCTTGATGTGGGAGAGGATGATTTAAAAAAAAAAAAAAAAAAAGATAAATTGCCCTGCAGAGAAAGTTGCCAAAGAACAGCAGTGGGAAAATAATGGGAGACGGAAAGAGAGTCAGGAGCATCAAAACAAGAACACGGCAAAGAACAGTGGCTCATAGAAAGAAACAGCCAGTGAGAAACTCCCTGTAACGGTGAATGATCAATAAATTTTGAGAATCACTGACATCTGACACTGAATTTAAAAGTTGTTTATAGTCTTACACTATAATTACCTTCTGATATGCCCAATCCTTTGATTAAGAGTCTGACGTGCAGAAGAGCTTTGTGTTAGTGGTGCTTTGGGAGAATAAAGGAGAAAGGACAGTGAGGGCAAATGTATTAACAAAGAGGGCAGCTCCTTTGGGAGTCAAGCTTTTAAGTGTGATGGATGCTATTGTTCACCAGTACGTGTTTCCTCTCTGCTTTGGCGTACAGGAGAAGATGACATTTCCCCACCATATTCCAGGTCAGCATTCCCATATGTCTTTTTCTAGTCAATAAAATATGAACACACGTTCTTTTGGGAAGAAGCATGTTAAAGTCTTCCTCCTGCTGCAGTCACCAGCAATTTCCAGATGATGACAACTCCATCAGCTAAATCTCTGAGTAAGGAAGACATGGGACAGGACCCACACACACACTGAAACTCAATGGACATGCAACAGGAGCAAGAGATAAATTTCTGTTGTGTTCAGCCACTGAAATCATATGGTGTCTTGATACTGCGGTGTAGCTTGGCCTGTTGTGATCGCAGCTTTGGTCATAATACCAGCTCCCCCTGCTACACATCCCACCCAGCTGTGGGCTCCCAGGCAAATCCATTAACCAATTTTGACATTTATCTAATCAACAATAAAATGAAGATGTTGGACTGGATTGGAAGTTTTCAAACTGTGTTCCAAGAACCTGGAAGTTTCCAAGAGGTACATCAGGGGTTCTCCAAGCATTTGATCCAATCTGTTTTAACTATTTAAAAGACCATTATACACTACACCTTTAATGTTCCTAATTCAAATACATCTGAGACTACCAATACCTTGTGCTAATTCTTCTTTTCCCTGACTTCAGAATAAAGCTTCCCTGCCTGTGTGGATTTAAGAACTACCCAAAACATGTTTTTAGTTAAGAAAGTGCTATTTCTGAGCTAGTTATTTTTCAGAGAGTAAAGCCCATTTATGTCTGCTCACATGAAAATGTATAATCAAGTACATCACCAGAGAAAATATTCACTGAGCCCAGTGACACCAGAAACAGCTCAGCTACAGCTGCTTAGAATCAGCTCTTGACAAGGCAGAACTAAGTTGTAGGTGTTCTTAGCTAAATTTTAATATTTAAACATATTATTTATTTGAGATGAAGTGAAATCATTTCCCTTAAAAAAAGAAATGGACTGCTGGTTGAAGAGAGGGAATTTTAAAAGAAAATATGACGATGTCTGCAATCAAAGTGATGGAGCTCAAGGTGAAACATCAAGTCAGGCTCAACTGGTACCTATTGATTCTTCAACTCTTGTAGCCTATAGAACAACAGTGAATGGGCCGGGCGCGGTGGCTCACGCCTGTAATCCTAGCACTTTGGGAGGCTGAGACGGGCGGATCACGAGGTCAGGAGATCGAGACCATCCTGGCTAACACGGTGAAACCCCGTCTCTACCGAAAATACAAAAAAAAAAAAAAAAAAAAAAAAAATTAGCCGGGCGAGGTGAAGGGCGCCTGCAGTCCCAGCTACTCGGGAGGCTGAGGCAGGAGAATGGCGTGAACCCGGGAGGCAGAGCTTGCAGTGAGCCGAGATTGTGCCACTGCACT